>NW_008658622.1:71963-92482 GCF_000695815.1 Acanthisitta chloris | reverse complement strand
TTCCTGAAAGGGCCAGTGCCTTAAAGGCATAATTAAGTCCTAAATGCATAACAGTTAGTGACATTTAGTGAAGCATGACATCTCTGGCATACTGCCATTATAGCAGAAATAGTAAACAAATGTATTTGCATTGTTTTCAGTTGATTTGTAATTTTTTTTGGTAACTGTATTGTCAGCAAATGTAGGAGAAAGTATTAGATGAAACAAGCTGGTTAACAGACTGAACTAATTATATTGATGCAGTGAAAAGAGCTAATACATTTTGCAGGAGATGGTATTTGGTGACAAAAGTAATCTCTTTAAAGCTACACAAAATGCTGTTATTCTGCTACCAACACTTGTATAGCTTGCACTGCTTGTAAGTACAGAGCCTGACAAATAAAACAATCATTACAAATTCAGAGCAACACTAGTGTCCTGCTCAACTTTGGATAGAACAGACCTCAGCCTTACCTGGCCTTGCATACTCCTCCCATCCATAAGTTCACTCTAAAAATCAATATTTTCCTTCCTGTTAAAACAGCAGCAGAAGGTCATTACTGGGAAAGAACAGTCAAACAAAATGTGAACACCTTGGTCTGCAGTCTCCTTAGTCCCATGTTACAAACCACAGCAACTGACAAGAATACTTGGTCATCATCTCCCACAGCAAGAGGGGAGAACCTAATCTCAGAAAATAGAATACTGAAAGCAGAATGTGTCAGAACTTAATTTTTCAATTTAAAAGCCTCAAATTCAAAGTCAGTAAAGGAGAGCATGGAAACTGTCAAAAAGGCTTCATATGAAACCAGAAAAATATGTTCAGGTATTCCCTATTAGAGATTAAATGAATAATCAGGTTTCTTCCTTGCTCCCCCATCCCCTTCTACATTTTCAAATTAAAACTAACAGACATTAATGAAATCACTTCCAGCTAAACACCCTTGGTCATAACCTAACCCTTTAAGTCAGTCCTCCTACATCCGAGAGCCTGCTGGTAAAGAAAAGTTAGTTGGGTGTCCTGTTGAAGCAACTAAGTCCCAGCAACTACCTACAATGTTTTAAAAATTGCTGCTAAGCCACAGTCCTGCCCCTCTGCTTTAATTCCTGGAGAACACAGCTTTCAGTTAAGATGCTGGATTTGGTAATGAATAGACTACAGCACAGGCTGTATTGCTGTCTGCTAACTTCACTAAGATGACAATAAACTTCAGTAAAGTTGGGGAGCAACATCATAAAATTGACAAAGCAAGATTCAAAGCTCCTCTGTTAATGCAGAACTCTTCTGCATTTAGTAATGAGAACATCTTGTTACTAAAGACAAGTATTTACCAAGCACTTTAAGTAATGCACTTCTTTGAAAGAACAGAAAAAAAAGTATTTCATCTCAATGACAGCAACATCCAGCCTTACTGTGCAAGACACCCTCTGCAATATCAAGTGTAGATAAACTGAGCTAAAACATGAATGTGAAGTTGTGCTTAATTTTACAACCCAAAGAAATTCACCATCAAGCCATGGTCATAACTCTGCCAGAAACTCTGCTTGCCACATTATGCAGGATGAGGACAATCTCTTAGCTCCAGAGGTCAGGCTGGAGAGGTCAAGCATATGAGTACTGCAACTTTGTGACTGTATTTGTTGCACGGTCAGTAGATTTTGTGTAGTCTTCTTCCTTTTAGCACATGATTATTTAGGGTCTTGAAAACCGCACAGAATATTTAATCCACAAGAATTATTATATTCTCTTTAGCTGGTTTTAAAAGCCTAAATTTCACTTTTCTTTATTAAAAAAATGACAGTGATAACTGTTAAACTCAAATTAAATTGAACAACCCTAGTCCAGACAGATGTACTGGATCTTAGAACACTGTCTTTCAAGATTCTGATTCACCTGTCATGGGCAAACACTGACAGTAGTAAGAGGCTCAATGCTAGTCTGACTTATCTGCTTCTTTTTATATGAAACACGAAAACAACAATGGGGAAGAATGGCTGAACTCATTTTTCAAGAGTATGTTTGCTGGCTTAATCATTGAGATATCATTTTCACCTCAGAATTAAGATTTGGCAGACATTCCCAATATGCGAAATAACAAGCAAAGAGGATCCTATAGCACAAATACTAAGTACATTTCTTCTACCTGTAACAAACTGAAGATTATGAATGTTTATCATTGGAGGATTGTGTAGGATTTTTAAATGTTTGAAAAAGCTCTTTTCTTTTAACCAAGCCTCACCTTTGAGATCTAGTCTAAAAATGCTTAGTTTACTCTACCAAAGCAATGACATTTTTATTATAGTATCTGCCATTGTCCTCCTCTACCCTGTTTCGGACTTTGAGCCACACTTTAATTTTTGGCTGAAAGTGACCAGAAACCAGAAGAAGTTGAGAGAAGTGGTCCAGCTGTTAAAAACACTTTCCATTATTTGACACACCTGCAAGAGGGCTAAAAAAAAAACCCAAACCCAAAATATTGAGCATTGCATTTTGTGTTGCAGGCCAGTGCTGATTTGCAGCAAACCCAAATTTCAGCACTACCTATGCAGTTATTGACATTCACACCCTGAGTGAAACAAAAAGATTTTATGTAAGTGGTTAACTATCTACCACAGCTCCCACTTCAAATACAGAACATACACAGACAACTGCTGTCCATCTACTTGCAGGCAGAAATCAATGAGAAGCCATTAAGATAAACGTGAAGATATATACATGGCCATATCAAAAAAGGCTACAGGAGCCCAGGGTTTAGACAGAGCATCTGGAGGAAGTTTTCAGTTTCAGTTTACCTCTGCAGATTTGCACAGGTGGGGGCTTCTCATGGCCCAGTAGCCCATGCTTCCACCTCTGCCAGGGAAAGATGGGCAGACACAGTCCAAGGCTGGCATCTAATGCTGAAGCCAACCTCACAGTATGCCTTCAAATCCCAAGAATCAGCACCTTGGCTGTAGAAAAGGGACTTGGAAGATGCTCTCTCAGTTGCAGGAAAGTAGGGAGAGGGAACTACATCTGAACAAGTACCTGAGTGATGGTAACAAGGCTTGGAGTAATTTTCCAGACAGTTTAATTGCTAAGCTGCACAAAGCCACTGTAAATAAAAAATAGCCTAAATGCTCAAATTTTACTTTTCCAGAAAGGAAATATTTCTGACAGAATCTTACTGGGACACACAGGGACAGTTTCATGGCTTTCTAGCCTCTGTGTTAGCCAACATGCCACAAGCTCTCTTTCCAGTGCACTATTAGTGCACCTGTGAGCATCATGAAGTATGGAAATCATTATTTTATTATGTGAGTTCCTGAAGACCTCAAGGGCTGTGGACCATAAGGTGTACAAAAAAGCATGATTTAAAAGAAGAACAAAATGCTATTTAAAAATAGCAGCTTAGCAACTGGCATCCTAATACCATATAACAACTTTTTGTAACTAGTAACTATATATTTTTCAAGCAAGTTTGCTTTTAGATAAGAGTGAAACTATACAGCATAAGTGCAAAGAGAAAAGGTTTACTGAGAGAGTACAGTTTGTCATTTGTACAAAATGAGCAGTGCTTTCTGTTTCACAAAGTGACAAGGCATTGAATATAACAGGCTACTGGAAGTTACAACTATAAAGTGACAGGGAAAACTTTGTGCCTAAGATAAATATCTAACTTGTTGCATTAAAGACCAACACAAAGCAGCAAAGATAATTTTGAAATAAAGCACTTGCTTAGAGCACATAAATGGATGGGAAACAATGTTGGAAGATGTTTTGAGCAGCAGCCTTGAACTTTATTTTTAAAATATATTGGCTACAAGTAGCTCTTTTTGTAATTTCATCAATCAGGTATCTAACCTGTTTCATGCTTGAGGTGCAAAACTCCTCTTGGGCAGCCTTGTAGCCTGCTCTCCAACACAGCATGTAGATGTGGGAGGAAACTGAACAAAACACATGGGTTTGACTGCTTCTGTTAGACAGACATCTGTCCCCTTCTGGCAAAAGATCAAACAGAGAAAGTTTCAAATTTCATTCACAATATTTATCACTTTTCTCCTCTGTTTAGCAATCATAAGTCACAAGAAATGTTGTTTTACTACACTCAGAGGAAGCTCATGAGCCTCAATTCTCTGTGCTCCAGCTGTGAGACGAGCAGAAAACCCACAAAATCCTGGACAAGCCGTTCCAATAGTGACAGGTCTTTTCTAATCCTTCAGTGCTGCATGTAGTGCTCCAAGGCATTGCAGGAACACTTCTGACTGTCAACAGCTACTGAAAGGGCAGGAACAACTCAAAAGGAAAAGCTGGGAAAAACTGGGGCATGGCAGACAGTCCTCCTTCAGCTACAGGGCCAAAGTCCAGGGGACAGATAACTCCAGTAGCACTCCGCCCATGACCCTGCTCCGGGAGCACAGCGCTCCCCTTCTCACCCCAAGCAGCTGTCACCACAGATCCCACGAGACCATGTGGCAGCACAGGGAGTGTTTCTTCCAAGAAAAGCAGCTCCCACACCCATCTCAGCAAGCGGCACATTTACAATTAAAATTAAATTTACAACTGACTCATCAGATGTGCCCTACAAAACTCGTGCTTGGTCAAACAGGCCTTCAGCCCCCACAGCCAGCATTCCCATTTGGTTATCCATGTGGCTATGAAAGAGCAGACTCAGCTCAGAACTGACCCAACCAGATGATGTTAACTCTCAATCCACTGCTGCTGTCTTTACTTCAAAGTTTTGCAGTGAAGGTTTGGAGTATTTTGCTGTCTCTCTCCCTTTCTGAGATTTTGGAGCCTCACAATTCCTTGCTATAGAGATATCACTTAACTGAAATTGCTTCAGTGAACCACCCATTTCATACTCTGTTTAGATGGCAAGTTCTTTGTGGACCTTAGCTGTCTCTTCATCCATGTTTGTGTACTGGCAGGCTTCACACTTGCTGGATCATGAGCCATTACTATTTTAACACAGTAGTGAAACTATCATCGATGTGAATTTTGCCACAAACATCAGTTAAAAAAAAATAGAATTTTATTCCTACTGTTCAGAAAAAAACATTTAAATGGACAAACAGGAATTCCTGCTTTTTACATACAATTTCCAAACCTGGGGCAATTATTTCGTTTATTACCCTTTGTGCTATTCAGGATAGAGGAAATGCTGTTAAATTGCTTATCACAATTAATGCCTGCCAGTGAATTAGACACAGCGAATGCTGTAGCTATGTTTGATTACTGTTAAATAGCTTTGAATGATACCATTTGGCATTAATTTCCCTCTCTTGTATGTGTTTTGTCACACTTGGCATTTACTTCTATGGTAACTCAGATTCACAGTTCAATACAACTGAAAAAGTTACAGTGATGCTGAAAACATTACTCTAATATCTTAATGGTTCAGGATATATTTGCATTTTTCTTCCATCTTTGCTCACAGCACTGCACAATTATCTCTGCAGTATTTATTGTTTCCAGTGACTCAGAGTGCTAGAATTATTAAACCTTGTTCTAACCTTACACTTTTGTACCTTCAAGTACTTTGCTCCTTCCTGATGCAATCCGGAACTCAAAAGGTCAGCTATGCATATTATATTGCAAGGCTTCTGGTATTTCCTTCCTTTGAAGATGTAGGTTAAAACAAAACAAAAACCTAAGCCACAATGACAGTTTAAATATGGAATTTTTCATTTACTTTCCCTTAGCTTACACAGCTTGCAAGACTGAAAGAAAAACAGCCAACACCATTACAATAAACAGTTCAAAATCTTTAAAAGCCAAAGATAGGCATGCCAGTTTGCACGTGCCACAAAGTAAAGCCTTCCATGGTTATTTTGCTAACAGGGTTCTTTCTTTGCCACATACACTCTTTAATATTCACCTAACATCACAGTGCAACAAATAATAAAATTTGTCTGCCATTTATTTGGGTCTGAACAGCATTATACACTTGCATTACAATATACTAGGATCAGTCCTTTGTATTTTAGTTATAAAAGGGCAACAAAGCAGTAGGGAAGTGAATCTTCAAAATACTGAGCATGTACAATCACTAACGCATGATGGTAATTAACCATAGAATCATAGAATTTTAGGGGCTGGAATGGACCTTACAGATCAGCTAGTCCCAACCCCCTGCCATGGGCAGGGACACCTCCCACCAGACCAGGTTGCTCAAGGCCTCATCCAACCTGGCTCTGAACACTGCCAGGGTTGGGGCATCCACTGCTTCCCTAGGCAACCTGTGCCTGTGTCTCACCACCCTCACAGTAAACAGGTTCCATCATCTTCCCCCCCTCCCCAAATCAATAACTTGATTATGGAAACATCTCCATTTTTTTCAGGGCTCATGCTCTGTTGTTAGAGTACTAATAAACGACCAAGCTTGTAGGGGAAACCAAAATTCCAGTGTTCTGAGTTCAGTCACAGTTTTTCAGAAACTATCCTGTAAAAACACTATTTGTAACTTGGCACATTGTAAATTGTTTTCTGTTCTCCTCATGCCTAAGTAGCCACCCATGCCCAGGCAGCTGCAGCACCACAAAACTGCAAATGCTCCACTAAGCTGCTGTACACCCTCATGGTGCTCCTGCACCTGGTGGGGCAACCATAGTCAAGTCAGTTAAGAGATGCCGATAAGAAAGCCTAAGACTCATTCCTTTAATAATTTTGTTGCAGGTTCACCCAAGCCTCCTGCTCATTCCATAGGACCAAGGTGTGCCATCTATCTGTGACTATTTTGAAGATGAGACTTAAGGTGAAAATACCCCAGAAGGGTACCACATTGCTGGATCAGAGGATCAGCAGCAGGATAGACTTTGAGAAGGTCACCCTTGCTTGCTGCAAAAAAAAGCATACTGTCCAGTCCCATTGTTCATAACTGACCTAAAAAACCCTGCCTCATTTCAAAATTTTAAAGGACGTTGTCCTAATTTTCAGTATGTCTTAAACATGCATTTATATCAAAGCTACATTCTCAGGGTCCCTCCCAATTCAGTGTCAAAACGTATTGATGCTCACTACCACCTAATCTGTTACATTTGTTTCCAGGTATTGCATACCTAAATCAACAGCCATTGGCTTGTATAACCCCTTATGCATTTTTCTATATTCCATTGCACTTGCCATTTCTGAAGAGTGATTGCTTAATTGTGAGGTAAAAGATGATGATTTAATACTCTATCTAGGAGGAACAGAGTTATTTGGTCATAGATTAATAAATACTTTACAGTTTGCAATTCAATTCATGTTAAATATGTTTTGTCATCTTCTGTAGTAAGGTCCTGAACTGTGAAAGGAAGATAGATTAGTCTGAGAATTTATTAATGCCACTGGCATATTTTGATCCTTTCCTTGCCCTCTTCATCTCCTACTTAAGATTTTCAATTTTTGAACTGTAGTAATTTCTTCTGCATTTGTTTTTTTTTATCCATGAAATATGTTTTAATGTCTTGGTGTTATAGTCCTCATACTGAAAGAATGGAGATACAAATACTTAAGGAAATTGGAAACATCTCCAGCTTGTTCCTGCCATAATCAGTAATTTACTGGTTTCTTCTGTATACCTGTGAATTGAATCAGAATAAGAATACTGATTTTTGCTAGAGGCTGAACTTCATTTAAAGCTAAATAACTATTTCTTCCCACTGAACAGAGAGGTGAAAGCAGGACTATCTGACAACTTAGGGTTAGTTTCAAAATTAATACAACCTCTAGAAGCACCTATTGTGATCCTACTTGCAATCCATACTCACGAAAATACTATCTGAAGCCCTTCATTGAAGATTTAAGGGCCACTAAATACTTTCCAATCAGCCAGGTGTCACCAGATAAAGGGCTTAAGCTACCTTCAATGGATTTCACAGTTGAAACCAAGGATTTCAGCTATACAGCCTTCTTTCATCCTCATCAGTCTCCAGAGACGTTTGTTGGCCACACAACATCTAGAACCCGAGGCTAACCTGAGAGAAGCAGTGCATTTTTAACCCTCCTTAAAAACCTAAATTTGCCACTCAGAAACGCCACTGAGACACTAAGATGCATTGGGTCACTTTTACAAGCAATGACCCATACAGAGACACAGCTACCAGCAGCCTGCAGCACAGCTGTAGTTTGACTTGCCCTTCTGGACACTGTGGCCCTGGTTATGCGAGACGGAAGGAAGAAACCTAGAATTTTGTCAGGCTTATTTCCTTTTTTTTCCTTGTTCAAATACAGTGATGACAAATTCAACTCCAAATTCAACCATCCAGTGGCTATCTTTTCATCATATGCATTTGCAAGCTTCTGCAGGTTGTCAGTCCACACCTCCAGTGTGCTTAGCTGTCCCTGAGGGCTCTGTGTGTGGTGAAGTATTTCAATGCTGCTGTTAAATAATATCCTTTTCCTCAAAGCAAGCTAAAGTTTTTGTATGTAGGGTGAAGTCTTTAATGCAAGTGCTTCACTAAGTAAATAAGCTATTACATTGGGGAAAATAAAACTACAGTAGCAACTAGAAATTAAATTTGTGCTTTGACTTGCACACAGTGCATTGTTTCCTTTACTGGCTCATACAAACAGCTACCTGAGGAATTGGAAAGCTGTAAAATAATATCTCAAGTTGACTTTGTAAGTTTTCAGATGTAGACTCCAAATTCCACTTTTTCTGAGCAAATAAATTGTAGGATGCTGATTTTAAGCCTCGCTGTTCAGAGTTCAGAAGGAAATTTGTCTATGATGGAAAATTTTACGCTCAAAACTTGTTTTTAATCTCAAGCTAACCAGTTGTCTGGGCTATTTCAGAGCATGTTGTTCTTTTTATCGCTAGGTATTCAGTTACACCAACATGACCACTCAAGTACACAAGGCATACTATCAGGTTGTCTAAGGCACACACATCTGGTTCACCTAACCTATAATTGACTCCGTATAGGAGATTCATGTCTTCAATAAAAACACTGCAACTCTAAGCTTTCCAATGCATGGAAACTTCATTATTCCCTTAAGACTTCAGAACACATGCAACACCATAATCTTTCACTCTTACTGCTTTTTTGAACACAGCCTGCTATTCACTGGATTTTCATACTCCTTTCTTCAGCCAGATTGAGATGAGAGATGATTCTTCATACCTTTACTAGATGGCATTTCATTCATTGTTATGAACAATGTCTAGAGCTTGGCCATGCCTGACAGGTCCATGCTCAAATAACCATTCTAAACAATGGGTGTCTTTCCCTCACACCAACAGGAGTCAAATGGGCTAGGTTCCAGTATTAGGTTTTTACACCCACAGAATATTACAAGGAAAGAAAAAAAAATTCCTCAAGCCGAAGAGTTTTCAGTCCAATAGTCATTTTCACAAGTGCTGAGAACAGCAGACTGGAAAGAAATCATCTGGTATGTTAAGTTAAACACCTGTTACTAATAAAACACTGTTTCTTAGGGAAAATAGGTTCTGTATGTTCATATTCTGTCCATTCAGATGACAGGTCCTCTCTAGCTTTCAAGGTTCCATACAATGAAGCTATTTTTAAACCATAAGCCACTGATCATTACTTGATTATCCATTACCATGTAAGTGAATTAGGAAAGCAACACTAAGCATTTAATAAAACATAAAATAGATTAGCAAATAAAGGCACAATTGTTTATTGATTTCTTTTCAAGAAGCTTTCTCAAGACTTTTAAAAAATAAATGTATAATACTGCTGTTTATAGTATTCGTTTTACTTTTTAAAAACAAGATACTATTTCATTATACAGAAGGAATCTGAAATTTCTCACTAACAGTATAAAAACAACAGTCCAATGGACTGAATGCACAGCTTTATGTATATATATGAATATATCTATCTATAATGCTGCATATAGTTCTTTCAGATTTGAACACCTGGTTTATGTAATAATCAGTACTCTTTCAGGTTTTGAGTATTCAAACAAACACAAAGTGCCTTAAAAATAATATTTTATAATCCCTGTGTTATATTTTCCACACATCTGTGTGTTCAGTGCTTGTAAGGACCATGTAACTCTTAATTTAAAAAGGAGGGGGAATTCTAGTTTTATCAGCTGTGATTTTCCACATGTTGGTTCACTTAGTGGCCTAATTCTGTTTGTAAAACTATGCTTTATACATAAGGGTATCAACTCACCACAAAAGCATGCACTGGATAAATCCCTCTGTCACTGCATAATTAGTTGATCAAACTTGATAAATATTGAGGGGCAATATTAACAACCATGAGAAATAAAATACACAGGGGCAGTGAAAAAAAATCTGATCTTAAAGCTCGGTCCTACTGGAGGCAGGAGTAAAACTTACTGCAAGATCAGCTTTTTACCCTGTTACCATTGCTCCCACCATTCAAGAGCAGATGTCAATAGCAGGTTTGGATAAGTCACAGCAGGGACATGAACAGAATGACAGAGAGCAGCAAGGTCTGCCTCAAGTAAATACAAACAGTGGAAAGGGAAAATACCTGTGGAAGAAGCGTTTGTTCCATTTGATCAGCAGAAGGTCTCTGCAAGGGGAGGAAGGGAGCAGTAGATGATTTTTGCAAGAGAGAAGAAATTGCAAAGTATAGAGGAAGCTACACTGCCTACCACACCAGTTTGGTGAATTGGGGCAGTTACTTAGCCATCCATCAGACAAAACTCCCTCTTTTCCCCTACACAGTCATGGGCACACCCACATTTATCAGACCAGCCTTGCTGAGAAGCTGCCAGCATCCTCCCCACACCCTGGGGGTGGATGCTGAGTGCAGCTCCTCACTGCCCACTCCTGCTGGGCAGTAGGGAGGAAAATAAGGCTGGTCTTATTTCTAGCAGTTATCCAGCCTTGTATGCCTGCTCCCAAGGAAAGTCCCTCCTTCATGTTTCTATCTCAGACACCTGGGAGGAAAAGACTTACAGGACATCTTACACCGTCTTGGTTCCATTTAACTGTTGATGTAAAGAACACATGAAACACCAGCTCGTACATCAGACATCATCACGTGATCAGAGCCCTTCTAACCTGTTAACATAAACTGCCTTTAGTATACTCATCTCTATGGGGAAAGTACAGGGAAAAAAACTTGTTCTACAATTTCATTGTTGTCTGCTTAAGTAACAGACACATAAGTCGTTCCTTTGCTAAGTTGCATGCTACAATATTTGAGCATAGTTTATTTCTCATGTTTATGTCACCAAGGTCTGGGATAACCCTTTTATTTCCACAAAAACATTTACACCTGCCAACAGCAAAGTTCCGCATGCCACTGAAATCACCTGCACCACCTCTGGCTTTCACTTCATCGTAAGAAGAGAGAAGTCATCTTCGGCACTTGTGACCAAGCTAAATTCCAACACATACACTTGCTCCCTTTTCCTCCAATAACCACATCTGTGAGTTTACATCTTGGATCCTTCCTCAGGACATTTTAGCCACATAAAGTCCTTCTCTCAGCTTCCAGTTGATGCTGGGCAAGCATGAGTGGCTTTTCCAGATTCTCCAACATGATGGGATTCTGCTTCTCACTGCATCAGTGACACTAAGTCAAAAGCATTTGCTGGAGACAGGGAAACTATGATACAGGGCAGTGTAAGGTATTTCACCATGGACATATAATTCCTCTTCAGCCTATATCAAGCATACAAGTGCAGCTCAATATTACCAAAGAGCAAATATCAGAGAATATGTCATCCCTAGGCTGAGAGTGTGTATAACCATCTTTTAGTAAAGCACCTTGTAATGGAGTAGACAGCTAAGCAATTCCCACTTGCTTATGAAGACCAAGGTAAATAACTGGTCTAGACATTATGCATCATAGTCTATTGAAGTAATTGGACAACAAACACACTTGGAGGTGAATAGCTAATTTAGGAAGGAGTAAAACATAAAGTTTATAAATAAAATACAAAATAAAAAACCAAACTGGTTAGCCTGATGATTACAACTCCTGCTTAATCAATTAGAAAATATGAAAATAAGTTTCAAAGAAAATTAATCTGAAAAATGTCACAGAAAAATTTTATTTAAGAGGGTAGGAATATCTAGACAGTCATCCACACTACTATATATTACCACTGGACCATTGCTTAAACCTAATTTAGAGCCCTCCCTTGCTATGGAGCTCCTAAATTACTACTTAAAAACAAATTAGAAATCTTATCTCCATGGGACAAGATGCCCATAATATCCAACTGTTCCATAAATGGGATTATTTATCAGTAATTTTGACTGAAGAGTGAACAAGCACATTTAAAAAGCCAGCCATGCTGGACAACCCCAAATGCCATTTCAGTACACCTTTAACATATCTCACAATGCCTTGCAGAAAAATTAATTTCCTTTTAATTTGTAATCATCACAGTACATTTTATAAACCCTGAAAAGAGATTATTCAGTCAACAGTAGAAAAGTAATCTTACTTTCCTCTATTGTGCTTTTTTTTTTTCCTCCCCTGGTATATGAGGGAATAAATACCTTTTAAAGAGTAGTTGTTTAAGGCTGATCTTATCTTTTACCTCAGGTCACAGCACAAGACGATACATTGCCTTTTTCTTTTAGCTGCAGAGGATTTCCTGCTACAAGGACATGGTCACTCCTGTTCCTAGGAGGAATTATTATCAAAGAAAGAATATTATTATAAAGTGTGAACATGCAGGCTGGGACTATCAACATTTGCCCTTGTGCTTAAACTTGTCTTTGTTAATAATAAATTATCTAAATTGATTCATAATAATGACAATCTTCTCCACAGGATAAGAATCAAGATAGTTGTTTGCCTTCCTTTTATTCTGTCAGTGTAAAAGAAATCCTTCTCTTTTCCACTGGGCTATTTACTAATTATGAACAATTAATCATTAGTCTGAGACTTTATACTAGGGGATTTTGAAATATTATAATTAGAAAAAAACGAGCATAACATTTAATTGTTTGGATATATTTTTCTGCACTTGCCAATGTCCTCTGTAGTTGCTTGGTTTCAAATTGGATGCAATTCAAAGAGACAGGAGCCACAGCAACTAATGCCAGGCTCAGGTCAGGTCCAATTTCTTTTTAAAGATGTTGGATAATATTTTATTCCAAACCAAAAATATGTTTAAGCTGGAACAGAACCAGAAGAACAGTCTGAGAGAGCTGTTTCACAGTTTAAGAATCCTATTCAGCAATAACTGACAAAGAAACACTTGAAAGGGGGATTTTTATCACCACACAAAGTAATTAGAATGGAGCACAATAACATTCATTGAATAAGTTTACATTATGATAGCATTAATCAACATGGGGTATTTAGCATGCCCTTAAAAATACAAGGCTCAAGAACCAGCTGCACAGATTCATGACATGAAAATTCCGAAGATCTGGAGGCTGAGATAAGATAAGCATCCCGAGATTCCTGCTTAAGTCAGACCCAAAAAACCTGCATGAGTCAAACCTGTTACAAATCATGCAGCAACAGGGTTTTTTAGAATACAATATTTTCTTCCAGTGGCTCAGCAGCTATAAATGGGCTGAACAGGGCACCAAAATTCTGAGTGCCCTTGTATTGTACCCACTTAGGATCAGGAAACAAAGCAAGCTAAATGTGCAGTATTTCAGCAACCATACCACAATCCTATTTTAGGAGGCTTGGCTCCCTGACCAGAACATGGCACCTTGTCAGACAAGCCCATTAAATTATATAAAAGAGCATACAAATAAGCTGTAACATGATTTCAGTTCACCAGATGGTGGTATTAAGGTATTGCAAGAAGCACTAAAACAGTGTTTGAGCAATGTTTATTGTCTGCCCCAATATGTTTCTTTAAAAGTGCTGGATGTATCAGGAATACAAAGTGCTCCATCTCTTGCTCACTTAGTGAAAATCATTTCCCAAAATCTGCTGCATATAACAGGAATCATCAGCTTTTAAAGCAACATGCCATATGGCATTCCCAAATTAGAGGTTAACTGGAACAAAATCCCATGAAGCTTAGGCAGTACTCTCTCTAAGGGAGAGAAGATGCTTCCAGACATGTTTTCAGAGGCATCTGTCTCTGACCAGATACAGTGGCTCAAGTGGAACTCTGTGCAGGCCTTCCTAAGTTCCATTCAGCCTTCCACCCTTAGGACACATGTTCTTGCCTGCATGACACTCTGCAGGCAAATACTCTTACTGTGTATCTTGTCTTTTATATTATTTTTCTACTCAATTTATGCAGAAATTCATACTTTACATTTTACATAGTACATTACCTAGGTATGAAATGAAGGTTCTATTAAAAAGTTAAATGACAGAAGCAGCTTCTTTGCTACTCTGTAACAGTGTTTAACTCCCAATGGGTTTATAACTTGAGATATGCAAGACAGAATGGGACTCCATTCTGTGAAAGAAAATGTCCCTGAGATTGAAGAGGAACAAAAAAGGTATTTCATAGGATCATAGGGGTTGAAATGGACCTTAGAGATCATCTAGTCCCAGCTCCCCCTGCCATGGAGATGTGAGAAGATACTGAGACCTGGGAAGACTTATCTACTCCCAAACTTCCAATAAAAATAGGATTATTCTCTCTACATGCCAACTCATAATGCAAGAATAACCCACTTGCTTCCCCCCCAAAAAAACTAACAGAAAACACATATAGAACCAGCAACTGCCTCAGACACAGAGTTAGGAGAGCCACTTAAATACTAAATACAGTGATGAAGATTTCTTTCAAAAGTGGTGGAAGTTTCAATTACTGTGAGCACAGCACAAAAAGAAGAGCATATATTTCATGGCACAAACCACAATGACATCCGAACCCAATGCACTGCTAACTGCTAGTCACCGAATCCCAGGGGAGAGAACTTAATCTTTCAAGTCTGGGTCTTAATTGCTAAACCACATGGGGCAGCAAACTCGGCAGCATCAGTGCAACGTATGCTACCAATAAAACACCAGGAAGAGGAGATGCATTTTTTATGTGAACCAGGGGAAAAACAAAACCCAAACCTCAAAACAAACAAACAAAAAACCTCAACACCACCCAGAAACTAGTTACTGGGGAAGGCAGACAGACAAAAGAGAAGATATTATGGTATCAATTCTATTTCATATCACACAGACATAACTGCTCAGCAATTACTCAGCAATTGCCAAACAAAGGCAGGCTTTATGTTTTCTTGAAGAAAACACAGGATAATTATGCCAAGTTGCCCGGGATGCTGCTGTAGCTTGTAACGATTAGGCTTTCTAATAATGAATCATCACAGAGGATAGGACTAACCAGCCATAATACCAAACTTAAAAGCTATTATTCATTCGGTTCTTACTGTGTCAATAAATTGCCTACATAGTTTCCATTCTATCATTAAAAAGCTGTCTGTGTATATACATATTTATGCACTCAGCCCACCAGGTCTTGTGACTGGATCTGGTTCACAATTAACTTTAAGTTTACCAGATCTTCATCAGGAAAGAATATAGCCCACGACTACTAAAAATACAGGTCTTTACACTTTGAAAGCCCAAGATCTGAAAGAGGCAGGGAGACATAATGCATTTTTCAAAGGACTAAGAGCTGGATTAAGCTCCAGTTTAGAAAGTACAAAGGCTGCATATATTATATAAGATTGCTCTCATTACAGAAGGCACCATAAATCTTGAAGTACAGATAAGTACAGAGAATCAAAGGACTGGAGAGGAGGAATTCCTGCTAATGTACTTGTACTCTGAAGAGTGACTTTGTTTAAAGAGCAAAGCCACATTCCATCATTTCCAAATCTCAACAACAGTCAAAATTGCTCCAGGAAGAAGAAAGCAGTTCTGTTTATTGCTCTTTCAAACTCCCCAAGAAAATTGAAATTCAAGCTGGTTAGTTCTGACTTAGAAAAACCTCCATACATTTGGATTAAAAAGACATGAAGTCATACCACATTTACACAACTTTTAATTCTGTGATTTGGAAACCACACAGAACATGGAACAGGCAAGGATTTGAAAATGATACGGAGCATTTGGCCTTTGTTCAAACCTGATCATTGCTTTTGCTATTGATACCTGGGCCACAAGACCCAGTATATACTTATTCATGCTTGAGTCAGATTCACAGGGCTAACAGATACATGTAGGACTTTAAAATTATATAAGAGACTGCAAGCCTGCCAATATCCAGTGATCAGAAGCATTAAGTAACATGATGTTACTTCTAGGTCATCACTTAAAAAATACAAGCCCCACCGTTTAAGGCTTCCTTTATTCTTTCTTCATCTGAGCTCAATAAATTTTGGCATGGCTGACTGTAAACGCTCACTAATGTTTCCACATAATAGAAAGATAGTAGATAAGACCAAGCATGAAGTGTTGTTGTTTGCAGTTTTACATTGACCTCTTGAATGGCACTTCCTTAAACTGGGCATACTACATAACCCTCTACCTTTGATCTAGACATAACAACCGCTTTAAAAGGAATGATTCTGGTTTATGTTTGATGACGTGCAAGGCTGATTATACTCAGCTATGAATTGTTAGGTGTCTGTCCTAAGTTATATGCTCAAATGTTTAACATAGAGACAGATTTTTTGAACTCTCCCTTAAGCAGTTCATGTTAATAAATTCAGATGAAAACCCAGCTTTCTCTATCACACGGGATGATTGCACAGTGTCTGAGTTTGTATGAACTAATAAGACACACATTTTTGAAATATTATCCATTATTCCATCACATTGTGGGATTTTAAGGGTATTTCAGTCTCTCCATTCAATTGCAAGAGGGCTGATAAAGTCCTCCTTTGATGCATTTATCTCCTCACATGTCTGCACTAACTGCCAAAGAAAACCTTCAGTTTCTAAAAAAGATTGCACAGGTCACAGGTCTTTTTGCACCATCCATCTCTAACTTGATGTCATGGCTAAAACACCCTGTCACAACTTGGACAAGCTGCATGCTTGCTCACAGTCTAAGCCAGCACTGCCTGCAGATGACAGCAGTGACCAGCAAGTTACAGCAGTGTCCTGGGGGATACTGTCACCTACAGTAACTCACAAGAGGGAGACATGGAAAGGTTTGCTTCACAGAGATAAATGCTTTTTTACCATAGAGAATTAAAGTTGCCCAAAACAGATGCAAAGTTTTTCTCCTGATCTGTTGTTTCAGCAGAACTGCAGTGCTCTTTTATATTCAATCCATCACTCTAAACAGTTAGCATTGATAAGAGTGACACTTTGGAACAGGTATCTTCTTAATTCATGAGCACATATTCCCATGTCACACCAACACTCCTGCACTGAACCATGTTATTTTAGGTCCATGAAGATGAATTGGTTACTACTCTTATGTCCATTTTGCATGTCCAGTTTAATGCTAGGGTCTTTTCCTTCATGTGATGTAGAATCTATACCATTCTGTTTCTTGTTCTAGAACTTCTGTTATTTAGTTCATGCTCAACTTCAGATAAACTTTTTCATTTTAGTTTTTTTAGTGTTTTATCTAAAGCAATATGACAGTGCTAAACCTAGCAATAATGAAATTCAAAGTTGTGTGGTGGCTTAATGTACCACTGTCTGAGTCAGACTGATTGGCTTACTTTTTAAAGCAAGAAATAGTTTGGAATCAGTCCAAGGTGAGAAAAGCAGCAGTTTAGGAAATGAATAAATATTAGCTGTCCGAAAACAGAAGCAAAAGAACCACCCACAGTACTTCAGGCAGCTCCTGGCATTCAAAGGAATAAAGTAGTCTGAAAATTTGAATCAGTGATTTATACACTAAAGAGCCCTTTCTTGAATTCTGTTTACCCATATGTACCTAGCTGATGATTTTTACTATTGAAAACATGCTATCAAACCTGTATATCAAAGAACACAAAATATAATTTCGAATAGCATAGGGTAACGAGTGTGAGACAGAAAACATTTTCTGCTCCTGGAAGCATACTTAAGGCTGTACGAAGGAACAGGATACTCAAAAATAATCCCATAACTTTTTTTAAAGAGACAACCAGATGGCTTAAGAAGAGTGCAGAAACAGAGGAATCTATTATTTACACTTTACAACTGAATGTTTACAATAACTTTCTCAAAGAGGGCAATAAAAGTTAATCTCCCATTTTAATATCTTTTGCACAGCATTTATTTCTGTTAGAACTACTGTAGAAAACTGATTGGATTTATTATTTATAGTGCACATGTATTTATTGACAAATGTATTAATGAGTTAATGGACAGTAATGGAATTTTTTTGCAGTCAGGCCAAGTTCTTTTACTTATATTCTTTCAGTAGGATTCTTGTCCCTCTCAGTCCCCCTGGCAACCTGTGCCTTTGGAAAGCCTTTCCAAGGTTGTTATGAATGTGTTATATCTGCAATACTATACATTATTATTGCAGTCCATCAGCCATATTCCAGGAGCTTCTGTGCATAGCTGCCAAGGCAGCTCTTCAGCTTAACTTCACTGCAGCCTTCCAGTTTAGGCTAACTTCTCTAGCATATAGAGCCAAAACAGAAAAATTTTACATGTCTTGCAGGTGAGGAATAACTCTCTCAGTAATCCCATTGAGCAAGAGTAGCTCTTCTAAGTCTCATTTGTGCAATCTTCCTTCCCATTGGCTTGAGAGTGTTATTTTTGTCTGCTACCCCATCCAATTCAGCTAATAAGGCCATGTGCTAGAAACAACTTCCCAAATTACATAGACTTGCTCTGTGCTACTTAGGCAAGTTTTCTTACTGCTGAATATTGTTTGAAGAGGTAGAAAAACCTCCACGAGTAGGAAATTGTGCCTTGCAGAAGATGCACATGAAGAGCAAATCAGACCAAAAGTGTGAAGACACAGGGCAAAGGTACACACAGCAGGGCAGTGCAGCCCTCACAGCCAGCCCTGAAGCTGGCAATAGCCAAAACAGGTTGGCTGCATTCATTGGGAGGGATGTAAGTGTAGAGCAGCAGGAAGATTACATAAAGAAGCTTCACAGTGCTGTGAAGAAGTATCAGAGAAACAATGATCTCATGGGGTGAAGGAGAGGCCCTCTATGTATGATTTAAAGCAAAACTTTAAAAACATACTTTCAGAGAAATGGAAACAGCTTTTTTCAGTACTGTGTTGTATAGAGTACATCTGTCAAAACTGAGAAAGGCTTTATTTTTTTGCCAGAGGGACTGTCAGCAGTCAGGTGGCAGATGGATATGATTTCTAGGATTAATGACAGGTAGTAAAGCACCACATTTTGTAGCAGGGAACATGAGGGAGGGAGATGCAGAGGACAATAAAAATTGCAGGATTAAGTGGACATGGCCTTCCTTCCTGTGATGGGATAAAAGACTTAATTCTATTGCACAGACGTCTCAGTAAAAAAAAAGTGAGAAATGCACATATTGCGGGTGTACTGGGGCAGTGCCAAGACCCAGAGTTATGACTATGTGGGCATGTACTTTAACTCACTTTTTCCTGCTTTTCATATCTATGCACCTGCAACTGCATCATGTGTGTCTTATCAAAAGAAGCAGGAAAGTCAGACTTAAAAAGTCTCTCAGTTTTGACCTCTTAACTAATTTGGCCAGAAAGAGATGGAGGGAGCTTAGGGACCTTAATAACATAAGAAGGAAGAGCTTCTGCTTTCAGAACCCACCGGGTGGCAGATGAAAAAAAAATAAAAAAAAAAATCTCTGCTATCATTGAACAGGGTTTCACCAACATATTCAAACTGCCCCGGGTGGGGTGAGCCAAGGGAAGCAGGTTTTCTCTGTCTCATGGATTCATTCAAAGTCCTGCAAATAACGTATTATTGAAGTGAGAAAAGCAGTTTGTTTCTGTCCACATCTCTGGAACTAGCCAGCAGAGGAGCAACTGGAAAGAGCAGCCACCATTTGGGAAAGCAAAAAAGTCTCCATGTACACTGTGGTAAGACTTAAAAGAAGTCTAGTACATGACTGATATTAAGGTGTGCAAATGATACAGAAATGACAGATGTGGTGCCTCTTTGTAGTGAAGTGGTGTTAGGGCACATGGAAGTACAGAGATGATGCCCTTCAGCATATAGGAGTTGTGGTAGCTCAACCAAAGGCTGAGGAAGAAGCATTCAAGTTCAGATTGTGCTATCAGTGAAAGTTTAATGCCAAGAGAAAATTATTAGCTGTTCATCTCTGCAGACATTTTTTTCTTCCTCAAACAACAAAAAACCTGATCAAGTTAAAATAAGCTGCCGAAACTACACCCACAGAGATGATTTCAAGGACAAGCTGCATCTAGAATACTTATGCACTTGCAGTAAGGGAATAACCACACTTTGGACTACCCTTTTTATGTAACATGTACAGGATCACACAAACTACGACTGAACATGGCTAAATTTCTCATAGTTTGAAATTTGGATGAGGTCCTTCTCACAGCTGATTCACCAACCCTTAACTATGGAGCCCCTACTCAGTATAAGCCTGATCAAGCTCCAAAGTAAGGCATAGTACAGCATTTTTGTAATGCCAGGGTAAGGGGTGTGTTCCACAGAGGACTACAGAAAGCTAGAAAAGGACTTGTGTTTCTTGGAAAACTGGAGCTAGGAACTAAGAAAGAACAGAAGAGGGATGGGAAACTTGCTGCAAAGAGAAACCTGGCAAGCAAATCCCCAGGTGTTATGGAAAAGCAG
>NW_008658622.1:30835-71932 GCF_000695815.1 Acanthisitta chloris | reverse complement strand
CAGCAATGGAGATCTGGAAATGATGAGCTCAGAGTACCTCTGGTATCTGGAGTGTATAATTTTTCATTCAGCCCAGCTTACATTTTCAGACTGGAACAATCTGACAGTATTTCCTTGAGACAGATGCAAGAATATTCCGTACAAAGCTATTTCAGTAAGAATTATGCTGAAAGGCTGAGAAACAAAAATAAGCAGTTTTTAGTGAGAAACAATCAAAGGGTTTTTTTTAAAAAAATTTATATCAGGAGTTGCATGGCCCAGAGCAACATGAGAAAAGCTAAAAATTGTCACATGCATAGCACACCTGTTGCCCTTTTGTGGGTTTGGCATCAACTCTTATTTCTGACCACAGTCCCAGCTCAGAGAGCATAGGAACACTACCAAGAACGATCCCACCATGCTGGTGGGAAGACAGGACACCCCTGAGGCTAGGGGGTTCAGGAGCAGGATCATGAGCAGGGGGACCTGCTTCAGGGACCCCTCCCTACCTCTTCCTTATCAAGTCCTGCCTGTCTCAAGGTGCTGGGCTTCCCCTGCTGACACACACAGGGACACTGCTGGGAATTAACTTTTAGAAGATCCAGTATGCACCATTGGTTCCAGTAATCATTATAACAGCAGCAGGAGGGCTCTGTTAAACATACTCATGTAACACCAGGTCCACAGCAAAAAGCAGCAGCAAACAATATATGCTACTCACTAAAACAGCACTTTTTTGAGCTATCATTTTCCCCCCCATAAGAGATTTGTTCTGCAAGTCAGAAAAATCAAAAGACTCTTCTCATTGCATTGCTTCCTTAAACACCTCCTTAATACATTGCTTTAGAAGACCTGTATGTGTTACTGATGCAGAAATTGCTTTGTGGACCACAGACTGTATCACAAAGAAGCTTTCAAGTGCCACTTATTTAAATAACATTACTCCCTAGAAAGCAAAACGGTGATCAAGGAACATAACATACCATTTCTGGCCTGGGGAGGGTGCAGCCTTTTTTGCTGTATGCAGCAAAAATATTTACCAGGCCTTTATAGCTTCATACATAAAAATGCAAGATGCAGTTCTGCTAGGAAAAGCAGCCCCAGATAAGTGGTAATCATTGAGTTAATTCTTTATCATACCTCCATCTTAGTTTCTCTCAATTTAGAAAAAAATCATGGAAGAAGTGATGGAGAGGTAGCTGTCGTCAGCCTCAGACTTTAAAATTACAATAGGATCTTCCCACCCTTATAACATGATCAATACAGAGGGCAATGTGCTAACACAGGTTTTAAAAAATGAAAAGATTGTCCTTCATAAGCTTTACATAAAGTGCCGTGACCAAAATCAGCAACAAATTCTTTTCAAAAGAGGAGGTTTTTGCTATCATATTTCAGCTATGAAAAATCCCATTAGAACTCCATAAAGGCATAATCCACACAACTGGATTTAAAGTTTCTGCTGTTTTCTAGCCTATCTCCAAGACAGATAGAAAGGCTATAGACGAGGAGCAGCCCAAGACAGTAACACTGGTGCTCACCAGCTCTCACACACCTCATGAGCTTCTTTTTAGGGAACAGAAACAGCAAAGCAAAACAACTGTCATGGGCAGAGTGGGAGCTTCAGACAAAGTTTGTTAGAGAAGCTCTCCTGCTGAGTCCCAAGGTGCAGAAAGGACACCCTTGCTTCCCAAACTCCCTCTCAGGAGATGTGGCTGGATCCAATCTTAGCCCCAATGGTTTATGTCTAAAGAATTATACAGATGTAAATGAACCTTTGTACAACTTTATGCCACAGGGATTAATGATGACAAACCAAATACATTTATATAAATATATATGATTTATTATGAGAATTATTAGACAAAAAGGTTTTAATCAGAATTATTCACTACACAGTATAGAAGTTATAACAACTCTTATAATATAGTGCACTACAAAGCAATATTGAAGCAATATTAAAGCAACTGTATTAAAGCTAGCAAAACCAATTATTAAGTAGAGATGGATGCTACTCACCCATACCATGGGCAAATCTCTTTCGCTGAGCTTTGAGGAGTAACCTTGTAGGGCGTCCCCACTCAAGGGAGAAATCCTCACACACACACTCCAAGAAGAGGTACAAGACTCCTACTCCTAAAATTTGGGACTGGGCTTTTATAGTAATAAAGTGATTGACTGTCAGTCAGGTGTCTCCAGGCCAGCTGTCTCAGCTCAGCAGCTTTGGATAAGTCATCAGTAGTATCATTTGTTTGTTCCTTTACTAGTTTTACTGTATCTTCATCTCACTCTCAGGATGTTTAACTTTGGGGTTAATGAGTCAGACTGGTTTCAGCATCATTTCAACACCAAAAGCAGCATGACAACCCTTCTCCATTTACCACTGATAGCTTTGCAAATAGGGCACTTATCAAGTTGTTTTACCCCATTCCAAGGCAGAACATCCTGCTACAACAATAAAACACACAACATATATTAGGGAGGTAATTTGGGAACTGCAGAAAGCAGAAGTAGCACATTAAATCTCATCTTCTAACCACTAAACTACCAGTGCTGCCTAAAGATTGTAGGTATCATTATGCTTGCTCAGAAGGTGTTGTTTTCTATGCTAGCTCCAGTTTGAGTGCAATTCAAGTATACCTGAATACAGAGCACTCTACAGCAGTTCATCCCTCGGGTTAACAACAAAGGATTTAAGTGTCAAGGACCAAATCTGTGAAGAGTGAGCCTCTTTCTGATGATAGGACTTGGGCTCTTCATCAGTAGAAGAGCTCTGAAGCTCTCAGGCCTGAAATAGCCACCAAGCAACAAGGAACTCCAGAAATCCCTAGAGGCCAGGCCACCAGAGCATCTCTGGATTTTCTCCAGAACAAAGCTTTTGCTTCCATAAAATCTGGGAACACTTTTCACTGACCAGCAAATTCTTATTAAACAATCTCATAATTTTCCTGTCCAGCTATATTTGTGTGACAGAGACTATTATGATTGCTCCAGCCAACTGACAAAAAAATTCAACTTGTTTTATGCAAAACTGAAAACCAGGGATCAGGGAGCATTCTGAGTGTGTAAACTCAGTAGACTAATATTGGTGGCATGTCAGCAACTAAAAACCACCAAAAGTTTTCATTACTGCATGAGAACCATTTCAGTCTTCTTTTACCCAGAATTAGCTCACTGCTTTTCACCTATTATTTCATCTGATCCTTTCTAAAAACCTGCTCAGAAAAACACAAAGAGCTGATCATCTTCTGCAAGTTGTGACCCAAGCTGAAATCAGCTCATCCCTGCAAGGTGCTGAAAGAATCACTACAGCACATCTCCAGGAAGAAATATCAAGTTCTGTCTACTGAAGAAGGCTACCCACAAGAAAGCCTGTGTTCCACAACAGCACAAGATCATCCACTTTCAAATCATAGACTCATAGAATTTTAGGGGTTGGAATGGACCTTATAGATCATCTAGTCCCAACCCCCTGCCCTGGGCAGGGACACCTCCCACCAGACCAGGATACTCAAGGCCTCATCCAACCTGGCTCCAAACACTACCAGGGTTGGCACATCCACTACTTCCCTGGGCAACCTGTGCCAGTGTCTCACCACCCTCACAGGAAAACACTTTTTCCCAATATCTAGCCTAAATTTCCCCTCATTCAACTTGAACCCATTAGCCCTTGTCCTATCACTGCAGTTCCTAGCAACATCTTATATCCCAAATCAACGTGTTATAAATCAGCCCCAGTGCACTTCACTGTCTGGAGAAAGCACTCACTATGCCTCAGTTTGACACCTGAGAAACACCCACTGATTCACAAGATTTAAATATATGAACTGGGCTAGAAAACTGTTAGACAAAGCTGATGTTTTCTGTCACATGAGGAAGAAGAATTAGCTTGGTGCCTTTCCTCTGTGTGCCTAAATGAAGTTTAGGAAGTTTGGCTACTGAAGTCAGTAGACTAAATGAAAATGAGATGGTTATCAGAGACAAATAAGAACAGCTTCAACTTTGAACTTCACCTTAAATTATATCCTACATTGATCACATAATATTGCTTAATCCACTTACTGAAATGTAGTCTGAATTAACTTGAAGCTGTAATGCACACTGAATACATTCATAGCAACAGAACACTGGGTGAGACTAGGAATTATTACGAAGGTTTCAGCAGGTCAGCTGTAATGAAGCAGTTCAGCCATCATATTCCCTATTTTTGACCTATAATCCCAGTATATTTTAGCACATATTACACCGTATTGAGGCATTTTAATTGAGAAAATTAATCTGTTCTTATGGCATTGGAAAGGTTTAAATGCTTCATAACAGCTTCGTTTGCACTGCAATAGTATTTGAATCCATTTTTCCTTCTCAATACTGCAGAAGGTTTGTACCCCTAATAGTATAGTTTACTAACATGTCAGTGGGATTTCCTTCCCCCTCCTGCACCAGCAAGAGAAATATCTTAATTTCTAAGATAATGCATTTCCCACCACATTTATATATATATATATATGTATATATATATATGGTTTCCCATAGTTTCACTCTCCAAATATACCTCATTTGCACATATAAATATTTGAAGGACTTAAAATTTTATTTAACAGATATAAGATGTTGATGTTCCTGTCTAAACATTTTTTCAAAGTAATACATTGATAATAGAAGAAATGAAACTTTTGCAAATAGGTTCCTTTAAGACCTACAAATATTGAGGGTTAGTGCTTCTGCAAGTGCAAGTCAGCACACTTCCTTTGATAAAGCTGTGTTAGTTAACAACAGCCAGGATCCAGATCTAACTGGGTTGTCTGTAAATAAAAACAGTGCTGAACTCTGAGGCTTGAGCTAGTACCAAACAGATTTCAAAAACTCACTTGCTTGTATTTCTCAAAAGCTAAATCCAAATTAAAGCTACACACTACCTGTAAAAAGCTCCCTACCCTCCCCCAGCAAGTCCTTGAATAACTTGCTTGTAAAAATTGGACATAGAATAGTCCAATGAATACACTCCTGATTTTCAAAGATCAGTAACTACATGCTCTTACTCTGAAGCATATAGGATGCTTGATGCAAAAGTGAACACAGCTCTTAGCAATCATTTGGTTTAAGAAAAAAAGAACCTGTCAAACTAAACATCATAATCCTATGTCATCTGTTCATAAATGAAATACTACTGAAAACTGACTGAAGGTTTTATTATACTACAAGATAAGATCTTGGCAGATAAAGCTGCTGCAAATATTTGAGATGGTCCTATGTATGTACTAGATCACCTAAAATGTTAAAGCACTTTCTTCCATTAATGAGTCAAGGCCTCTTTCTGTAACTAACACACTTGATTTTTATTTTAGGCTATGTAGAAACATTCTTTTGCACTGCAGAGTCTTTCAATACTGTCCTTCAGAGACTGGAATAAAGTTTACTTAATTGCCTGCCAAATAAGGACTGAGAAGATGCATTTTCCATGCTGGTGGGAAAAGGCACAACATTACCCAGTATTTTCTCTGCTAGCTGTGTTTCAGCAGTCTCAAAATGTAACAGAAAAAAGAACTAATTGAAAGGTATGAGTCCTATTCATAAGAAGCCCATTGCAAGCTGCCTGTGCACACAGTCCCATGCATGAACTGGCAGTGTGAGCTAAGCTCCCAACCCTCAGATTCTTCACTCTGACTCAGGATGAAGACCAGGTGTAGCACTGTGTCCAGCAGCACCTGCTGCTGCTCCTAGCAGTCATAACTGCAGCTTCAACAAAAACTGCCATTGTTTTAGCTCAAATTTAACAAGAAACATCCAACCTCATATTCGCAAGGCAATGTACACAAGAGTACAATACAAGGCTACAGGAAAGACATTTTTTGTAGACAACTGAAACGGGATTCCAGACAATGAAAGATACTGCCTTTCCTCTTTTCAACATCTTAAGCTTTGTGAGCAACAGCTTAGCTCAATTATTTGCAGCTAATATATAAAAGACTACTGCTGAAGGACTATAGATGAGTTACCAGAAACGTCATCTGAATACATCCAACACTTGTTAGAGTATGCTAAGAATTATCCTTGTGGCAAATCTATTTGCCAAACAAAATATTTCAAGTAGTTATACAATTACAGAAACCTGCATGGAAGAGTTCAGTATTATTTAATTTGAATTCACACTCTTCATTGCTTTCTAGAGTCTCCTAGATTGCCCAAGCACAGCTATATAGCTTAGAAGACAAGCAAACCACATTTTTATTAAACTTCAATAGAAATAATGTAAAAAATTTTATAGATGCTACAAGATATCCAGAATTCAGACAACTTCTGATGACAATTTAGGGAATTCTTTGTTTTATCTTTGCCTTCCGCTTCCTTTCTAGTCTTACGCCTTCAGGGATTTTGTGTCTTAACTTGGATGTGTGTGTGCTGAAGAATATTATGCTATTTACATAATTTTGGCCATTGACTTCAATGAGAATGAGGCTAGAACCAATAATGCATGTTATCATAAAAGCAGTTTGCAAACTGTAACTAGCTAATTCTTACTGCACTGCTGTGAAGGTGCGATTAGTGATGCTATTATCCTCACTTTGCACTGCAGAAAGAATTGTAACAGTGGCTGAGTGACTGCCTAGGGCCTCCGAGGGAAGCAATGTTTGTACAAGAAAATAGACTCAGAAAGAAGCTCCTGGCTCAAAGGGCAAAAAGTGCTTTTCATTACTCTGAAAGGAAGAGAAAAGCAAGTTTTAGTCAAGAACACCCTTGTCAGATGTTTAGGTGGGAAATTCAGCTAGGATAAAGACACAATAATAATCTCTTTACTCAGCTGTATCTAACAGTTATAGTGTACCAAAAAGCATCTGTGCTTATGTGGCCAAAAATGATGTAGTGAGAACAATATACACTTCCACCACACATCCACATTTAATCTGCTTAGAACATGAAGGAGATGCCTAAACTTTGTGTGTAGGTGTAAGCTGTGAACATTTTGGAAACTTAAGTAACTGTACATGAGTTATGCTGCCCATTCATATTTAGATACATTCTTGGCTAAGAATCCCCACAGAAAAAGATACACACAGCAATAAGTGTCAGCACCACACAAATCACAGGAAGAGAAGTTTGTACTGTGTTGCCATCTATTCTCATTTCTCTAAGTACATTGGTAAAAAATGTCAGTGCTTTAACTAGGCTAGAGTTTTTCTCCTCTGTTGTTTCTAAGTATCTGAGCAAACCTTTCCTCCCATATACATTCAGATCTAAACATCAGATTACTTATACTTAATCAAGGCTGTATGACTATTCATCAGCTGAAAAGATGGGTTACAGCAGCATGGAGGGTTTATCCCCGAAGTTTTGTTCCAGTAAGTTAGTCTGAATTTAATACAGTCTAAGGGCAGAAACGGACAGAAACTAAAACAAACCCTCCTTTGATACACTTGTTCCCTTGGCAAGTAAAACCAAAGACTGAAAGTTACCTGTACATGGCCTCAGTGTGTAACACCTGAGAATAAATTGGTTTTGTCTGAATATAAAAATTTTGGTTTCAGTGAGCTGCTAAGTTTTATGATAACTTTAAGGAACAACACCATAGATAAAATCCAAAAGGTTGTGTAATTAAACTAAAAAAAATCCAAAAACCAAACCCCACTAAAATTAGCATTTCCCCTTTCTTGTCCACTTCTTTCTAAACACATTTCTTTTGCCCACTGATGAGCTGAATCACCCAACATCATCTTACAAAGCATGGCCTTTGCACAGCTACGCAGAGCTGCCCCACTAGCACAAACACTTGTAATGTTCAGAATTTGCCATTTGACCAAGACTGAAAAATCAGTGCCAGGTGACAACTGAAGGGTCAGAGATACCTACTCCAAAATTAATGTCCCCTCTGCAAGGGGGCTAAATTACCACTACCACTGTACTGAAAAATCTCTAAAAACACTAGGAGGGCAGTAAGGGGATAAACACTGAAGTCTTCCACAGGGTAGGAACAGATTTGGCACAGCTGCACCAATGGGGGAAGAGGAGATTCTGCACTAAGTTCACCATTCACACATGTATAAACTACATGCTGAGCTGCAGAATCTAGGGGCCTTTCAAAAAAATTATCAACAGCAAGTTAGGCATACAATTAATTTTTCCCCATACAGATCCCTGAAAGAAGCCCTGCATATTTAGTGAAACAGAATGAGCATCTGAAGCAAAACTAACCAATGAAGGGTTGGCTTGAAGAGGTTTTTGTATGGATTTCATTATCCAAGTAGCAGAAAGTATATTCTTGGCATCATGTGCAACACAGCCCTAGTGATAATCAGAAGGGAAAAAAAAATAATCTTGCCTTCACCTGGTGGTGAACTCAGGGACAGGAAACAAAGTAAATCTGTGTCAAATCCAATGGCATATCAATTAATTTGTAGGAAAGACAAGGGGTGAGGGGATGTACAAAAGAGCCAGAAGTATGAAGTGCCTGAAATTGTTAAAGGGATTTCAGAACAGAGGAAGCATACCTTGTTCTTTTGAGCAAGCTATAAATAAGCTCATGTGAGTGGCATCACTCTCCAGCTGCACAGCTTAAAGGGAGCTCAAGATAGAAAACACTGTCAGGTAAGTATATTTTTGTATTATATAGACTTATTGCTACAAAGGCAGCTAAAACACTTGACCTAAAATGAGGAACAAGAGATAGAGACAGGGTCCTCAGTTCAGGGTCAATACCATTGCAAATGATTCCTGCTTCTCGAAACCTAAACCCAAGTTAGCAAACAGTTTACATTAAAACAGATTTGCTGAGATCTAAGCCTATTGCCTGTGCAGAGCTGGGATGTATGCATCACAAAAACCAATCTGGTAGTTTATAGGCAGATTTATTTGCTCTTACAGCTTCAGTCACTGAGCTTGTTAAATTTTTAAAAATCAGATTATAATCAATATAAAAATAACAATCATAAGAAAAACATCTATTCTGAATTTTTACGGCATAAGATCTATAATGCATTGTATAAAATGAGAATTTTTTCTTTTCTTTTTATTGCTCAAGCATTAGTTTCCATCTCAGAGACTTGACTATGCAGAGGGTTGGTAATGAAATACAGATTGGCAGTTGAAAAGCAGCTTTTCATTGGCAGGCTGCCAGTTAACTCCTGTCCCATCAGCAGAGATCCTCCTTGGCCTTCTGCAGCCAGCAGGCCAGCTGTCCTGGTCTACTTCTTACCAGATGCATTTCCATATCAGAAAAATTAAACACTGCCTGGAATGGAAACTGCCCTGGGCTAGCATGCAGCATTGCCCTCTCACAGGCAGCCAGCAGGCCTGAAGACTCAGGTGTAACACAGGATGATTACAACAGTATTGTCACCTTGCTTGCTTATTAAGAACAGGCAACAAGCATCAGCTGCACTACTATTTCACAACACTTCATTTAGCTAAAGAGCACTTCTGGGGAACTTTGAGAAACACTGCATGTCTAAGCCATGTTGCTTTGTTACTGGACATATTTACTACCTCTTTTTCATAATCATATCAGTACTGTTTGGCACTTGGCTTGCTCTGCCTTATTCACACTCATGTTGAGATTACACTAAACACTTTTTCTGGGAGGCTGAAGGCTACAACTCCGGAGTGGCTGAACAGACCAGCTGCTTGCCAGGAGTAGAAACCTTGAAAAGCTAAGTAGGGAATGTAATTAGCAATGTCTGTTCCTTTGATCAGGAGAACACTTTGACCCAAGATATGAAGCAGCAGTTACTGAAGTGCACTCACAGAACTGTGGAAAGGAACTGTACTGTAATAATGAGCAACAATATTCTCCAAACTGGGTATGTGTGATGCATCATTCAAATAAGCACTCACACTGAGCACAGGCAAACAGGCAGAGACACAACACACTAAAGGAAACAATGCCAGCCTGGCAGAAGAAAAAAAAAAAGGGGTAATAAAAGAGATTTCTATTGAGAAAGGAGACATATCTGGAGATGACTGGGCTTCCCAGGAGCACTATACCTTCACAGAATTAATGGCTATGTCTGCATCTTCATGTCCTGGACATACCAGAGTTAGGCATGTCTTGGCAGGTGTGGCATCTTTTCTAGTTTTATGCTGCTTTAAAGATTATTGCCATTATTATCATATCTGTAAGTATTTCCTGGTGCCATTGAGGTCAAGAAATACAAGGCAATGGAAATCTCACCTAATTTTCACTTTAGAGTCACAGATTTGATTTTAAGACAGCAGTGCAGATACCAAGAAAGGGATAATTCCCATTCCTCTACCAGTCAATAGTAAAATTGTCATTGATGTACCTCAAGGACTGGAATGCAACCTGCAGCGTAAGAAATACATCAGCAACTCAGGAATTTGAGTGCTCTAGGCAACATGTACCACATCTCTGAAGCCAGGATTTGCATGCTGGAAGAAGAATGCTATGATGAGATGCCATGAGAAAACACTTCCTGGAGGAGAAATCTCAAACTTGGAAGAGACAAAGAGTGCCCAGGGTGCTCACCTCACACTTGACAAGAGCAATCCCATTAGAGATTCTTTTCCTTTTCTTGTGTCAACCAGCAGTCAAGGAACAAGCTGCAAAGGAAGAAACATGGCATTTTAGGAAAGTGCTTAGGTTTCTCCAACTTGCTCCTGCAGTTTTGGGTGTGGTGGCAGTTTCCAGATGTTGGAAAAAAAATCAACAGTGGAAGTAATCAAACTTTATTCCTTCACTCAGGACAATTACTGTCTGTGATGCTTTTCCTAAGCTCAGCTACAAACTATACCAGTCTACAGGTTTGGGGTATAGAAAGCTTTTGTTTAAAAAGATACAAAAAAAGTACACTAGTACACTGAAATTCCAAAACTAGTATGTGAAACCACCTTCCACACAGAAGCTAATAAACCTGGACTGAGTCTGTGGAATTGTTCAAATCATGCTTGTTATGACCTGGCAAGTTTCTGTGCTGTTGGTGGCTTGAGAAGGGTCCTTAGAGTCTTGGACACAGCCACACAGCAAGAAATCTTCACATCTGGCAGCATTTACTGTCCTGTCTCTAGCAGGGAAAGGAAGAGGGAATAGGGACTGGCATGTCACCAGTGTTCTTTAGCTGGCCAGAAGTATGAAGGAGCAATGTCTTTCCATCTTCACAGCCATCAGCTCCAGCTGAGAGCTGCACTGGAACAGCTTTACTTGCTGGCTTATCCCAATCCTGTAATGCTGTAGTTGACATCAGCACTTCATTTTGCTATCAGTGTTACACTGCTTCCATAAGCACATCATCAAAACCACACAAAAACAACACATTTTTATAAACCAAAGTTCTTCAGAAAGGGAAAAATTCCAAACAAAAACATCTAAACCCAGAAAAATTTTAACTTAAGAGTCTGATAAACAAATCATGAAATAGTAGTATACAGCTCTATCACCTCAGACTACAGCATTTCTTGTTGTCCCAGGATGTAAACAGCTTACTTTTGTCAATTTTTCTATGTTTGGGCAGAGGGATAAGGGTCAATGTCTCCTAGTTGCTCAAAGTAAAAGGCTCTTTCACGCTATAGAAATACTTTTAAGTGACACAATAACCTGCAATAGCGCAGTAGTAGAAAAAAGTGATCATTTATAATAGTTGAGAAAGAGGAAAAAAAGGGTGGCAGCAAGAGCTAGTTTCCCATTTTTCCACACCTGGACTGATGTCACTCTGAGAAGAGACCAAAATGAAATTATTTCTCATCTGTACTGTTACAGAGTTTTTAGGACAATCTACTAACCAATCATAAAACAGGCCTTGGTAGCCATAAATTCTTTCAGGGTGCACCTCAAATATATTAAAAAATGGTTCCTACAAAGGCCTGCTAATTTATTTACTCAGACCCTGTCTATATCAAGTTTCTAAAATTAAGTCAAATACTTTTTTCAAAGGTAGCACTCAAACTCTTTGAATATATTTTAGAGGTTTTATATTTGGTGAGATAAATTCTTGGTTTCCTCTGCTTCAAAGCACACAGAGCTCAGGCCAAATTCTGTCTTCATTTAAAACCAAACTGGTTGGTTTCAGATGGAGGTATAGCCCAAGTCAGAATTTGCTCTACTCCTGTATTTCCTGAATGAAAAGATGATCTCATTGGGGCATTAATGAGCCTGTCTAGGATGAGTAGTCACGTGCAAAATGGTCTGCACCTGTCAAACATGAAACTAGTGTGCACAAATTGCTCCACATCCTACATGAGTTCTCATGGAAAGGGCAATATTCCACTTCCTGTAAGAAGTAAACCCAAGTGGTACAAATAGCCTATTACAATTTTAAGGCAAGTGTAATTTGCTAAAATTTACTAACGCTGAGAAAATTTTTTTTGTTCCCAAGAAGTACTGGGCAGACTCAGTTTGCCCAGAAAATAGCTACCATGATGCCAAGTGAGAATATTCAGCACATACTGGGTTTAACATATGCTCTTTTCCCATTCAGACCTCAATCCTTCATTCTTGACAGGACTTCCAAGAATCTTTTTAGCACCAGCTTTAGTGTTTATTAGTAAAGAAATGCTATTAAACTGTAATTAAAACACCCTAAACCAAAGTTGTGAAAACCAGGAGTAGAAATACGTACTCAGAAAGCAAAGCAGAAATACTGTGCCCCATTTCATACTTCACACAACTTCACACATTAAGCTTCCAAGTTAGTAACAATTCAGCATGGCTAAGTGCTTCTCCAAGGAGCTCTGCAGATTGCAAGGAAACGTATACAACTTATCACCATTGTATATTTAATAACTAACTCTACATGCTCTACTACTTCTAATGGATTTTGTCCATGCAAAGTGTTTTTCTTCACCATGGAGATCCAAGTAACCTCCAACCCTCAGCAAAAAGGTATAAGACAGCCCAAGAGACAGAGTGGATCTCAGTCATGTCGTATGAAACCATACAATAGCTACTTGGTGAAGCTTGTGTAGACATGAACACAGCCTCAGAGAATAACCTAACAGCAATAGTATGCCATTTAGTCAATGAGCACAATTAGAAACCAATTAGTGTCATGACAGTTTTGTTAATTATATTTTGCAAACACTTACAATATTGCAGAATATTGCATTAAACATGGAGAAGAAAAGAGGAAAACACATTTGTCATGTTTTGTACACACAACCGATGAGACATAACACCAGAATCTTAGCAAAAGTAGATGGTACATCTTTTTTATTTTCAAACCATTTCAGACTGAGCTTTGTGCTAAGAAGGTCCATTCCATGCTTTCCTTTTTGTCTGCAGAGCTGCTCAGAGCTGCTTAACAACTCTCAACCCTATTTGGAGTTTGTCAGGCTTGCACTGAACATCATGATCAAAGAAATGCTTTGCTCTTAAGAAAACAAAAAAACCCAAGAAAATAAAAACCAAAACAAACCAAAACCAAGCAAACAAAAAACCACATTAATAAACTGAATTGGACAGAAACAATACCTATATACCACAAGACTGAAAGCAATCGTGTACTGACTTTTCAAACAAAACTCTGATTTGGCAAGTAGTTTTAAGACTTAAAAAGCATTCTGTGGCCCACAAATATGACAGCAGTGACCAGAAACTAAAGAGGTATTTATAAAACCTACAAACAACATATTGGACAATTGAATTCAACCCACATGGAGCAGTACTTTGATTTTACTTAAAATAGGTGGAGAATACTGCACACTATGAATTATCATGGTATCATACTATGATTATGTACAATTCAGTTCACATATGTATTACAGAACACACTGAAAGCCTCCTGCCAGCTGCTACAGGAATCCAACATAAAGCCACATTGAGGACCTGTGGTGTCTGCCTCAGAGCAAGAGCTTCAGTACATCTCCACTCAAAGACAGAGTGAACAAGAGAATGTTTCACATTGGTACCACCTTCTGAATTACATATCTTTGCAAAGTGTATAGTAGGGGGGAATTCCTTTCATGGAGTCTGAATATTTCTTGAAGCATTATCTAAAGACATTTTGTGAATATTTCCAGTTTAGTTTTATATAAAGCAAGCCCTCATGAGCATGGGTAAATGGGGCCTTTATTTTCTGCTCTTTTAGCGAATTGTTTTATATAGTAACATTTCAGAACACCCAGTTTCAGAATAAGGTAATACTATATTTTCTTTTCTTTGAGTGTGTTTTTTTTCCCCCCCCGGAGGAGTCCAGTGAAGGGCCATGAAGATAAGAGGGCAGGAGCATCTCTCCTGGCTGGAGAAGAGAAGGCTCCAGGCAGACCTTGGAGCACCTCCCAGTACTAAAGGGGCTCCAAGGAAGCTGGAGAGGGACTTTTTCACAAGGGCATAGAGTGACAGGACAAGGGGGAATGGCTTTGAACTGAGAGCACGTAGGTTTAAACTAGATACAATGAAGAACTTCTTCACTGTGAAGGTGGTGAGGCACTGGAACAGGCTTCCCAGGGAAGTGGTGAATGTCCCATCCCAGGCAGTGTATGGGGTCAGATTGGATGGGGCTTTGAGCAACTTGGGCTAGTGGAAACTCCTTTCCTAGCAGGGGTGGGAGTAGAAGTTGAAACTAGATGGTCTTTAAAGTCCCTTCCAATCCAAACCATTCTGTGATTTGAACCCAAATGTTAGTTCAATTGCCAAATTTAAAACCACTTTGTACACACATTTCAAAATTTTGCAGTAAGTAGTTTTTAAGCTCCTATTTCAACATTGCCACAAGGAAGCTTTTCTTCCAGAAAGGATCAGATTTAATTCTTCCTTATATACAGAAAGTTAATATTCAGACTCAAACAATTCAGGTATTGTAAAAGAGAAACAGCACAAAATAAGGACTTCAATGGAGGGTTGCAACTTTGCAACTGATCAGTATTTTTAAAAAAAAGTTTATGAAAAATAGTTAATCCTGTAACAACTGAAACAAAACCAGTATTTAATTTTTTTTTTTAAAATGTCAGTTGTGGCTTAGCCAAGCCCCTTCTTAAGTGAGATCAAACTCCATAAATAAATATGGCTAATTTTTGCTTCAGATAATGCTGAATCAAATTTGTTGTCAACTGTATCTCAGTCAGTTGAAAGCTAAATTGCATTTATTCCATCTAAATGGAATGTAGGCCTTGACTACATTCCTCTCTGCATCTCGGGTGTCATGTACTGTTAGTTTCATAAAACGCTGAGTCTCAGAGCAACACTGATCAATGGGTTTTTTTCCCTCCAAAGAGTAAAGTGTACAAATGGAAGCTGCAGAAAGGACACAGCCTAAAGCCAGGGTCAGAGTACACATGTTTTCATGCACATACAGAGGATATGAAGGTCTGTACAGCTCTTGTCTCTGCACAGATTAATTTTCACTCTCAACCAGACTTCAGATGTACAGAAATGCTTTCCTTGCTGTACCCATAATCATCAGTATGGAGAGTCATTATGCCTAATTCCATATGCCAGCCAGAGTTTAGCACAATTATTTGTCAGATCTTCTGAGTTAGCACCATTCTGTTTATTCAATCACACTCTAACAAGTGAGATCTTCCACACAGTTGACTGGGTATTCATTTTGGATTTACCATCTCTCATAGGTCCAAATGAATATGGACTAAGTGCTGAAACCACTGAAGGTACACAGATGCTTTGGAGTACTTCTATTGTTACACAAAATTACTTTTGACTGCATTTTTAACAAGCAGGGTAGGCAATTTCCCAGTGTATCAGATTTTGGGATGACAGCTCCCCATGACCATCTTTTGAGCTTCCACTGGAAAGCTCCTATTTCTTCCTACAAGCATAACATCCAGTGAGACAAACAAGGTGCCTGGGACCTTGCACACAACCTTGGAGCTAATACCAGGGGTTTTTTTCTTGCTCTTGGTGTCATATTTCTTTATCAAACACTCCCATAATTTTACTCTGCTTCTTTAATGTGATACCCTACTCAGTGTCATGCCCCTAAACACTGCTAATAATATTTTTAGATAGACTTAAGAAACAGCATTTCTATTTTGTGGTTTCCTTTCTCAGCTTTCATCTTTCCACATCCCACTTTGTTTCCATGGCTTTTTCCCTGCTTCAATGAGTAGGCAACCTTGTAAATAGCACAGATGCTCAACTGTCCCTTCTACATCCCTCTGCACTGACCTTTCCTCAATATCACGTACAAGGTAGCGAGGCTACAGATCTGTCATTCTGCCACACAGCACCAGGAACCACTGTGGAGACTGAAACCAAAAATCCAACCCAGATTTAAAGGGATTTAAGATATGGAAGAACCACTACAGAGCTTTCACTTTTTATTTGGCCTGACTTTTCCACTCTGATTCCTCAGACAAATTCTGACATGATTGACCTATGTCAATAGCTACTTTCACCTTGCACTTGACTGTGTCACCTTCACTGCAGGCTCACAAATTGATTTATGATTCCCTTTTTCTCCTGATAGTTAGACAGTAGCAGATTGTCCACACATCTCCTCAGTGAAGCAGGAAATTCTATAGTTTGATATAAAGACAAGGGTACCTCCACTGAATACCTTTCCATTATAAGCTTCTTTTATCTCTACAGAGGGTCTGTGGTTTTCTCTACTACTTTAGCAGGTCTGACTCATCAAGTTTCTCAGTATGGTGCACTGTTATATCTTTATCAGTTAAAAGAAGAAATGCATTTTATACACAGTCGTCCTCACAACTTCTTTGTAACATGGGAAAGTGTTATTCATGCTCCTTTTATTTGTACTCAGAAAAAATAACTACTCTAATACAATGCTTCAGAAACCTGATAAGAACAAAGCCAAATTACTATAACAGGACAACATGTTCAGAACTTGAGAGCAAGGCTGATAAGCATCCAGATAACAGACTAATGAGTAAAATGCCTGTAGTCCATTAAATTGCTAGTGAAGGTATCCAAGACACCCACAGCATTTTATAAAGAAAAATAAAAAGTTCCAAATATGGCATTTAAAAATAAGTACACAGTAAAGTCATGGTATACTCATTTGTCCACCCAGTGTGGATAAAGAAATAAGCTAAAAATATTTTTTATGATACAAGTCTTACCTGGTTATATCGAACTACATTTATATTGGAAATTAGTCAATATATAAGTATGAGAGATGCAACAAGTCAAGGCTGCTGAACACTTGTATGCAGGCACTGTATGCATGAACTATTTGTTGACCTCAACAGATTACTATACTTGACTTTTATCCTGTCCTGACTAAATAAGTAGACCTGCATAGTGGGGCAAGGCTCAACCTTGGGAAAGAATGTGTGGAAATACTGTGGAGCAGCAGCTGTGGTCACAGGCAAACATCTCCTCCAGAAACACATTTCCAAGTGTCACTGGCCCTGTAAATACCTAATGCAGTGGGAGACAGACCCTGGAAAAAAAAGCCCCAATATTAGCACTCCAGCTGTTCTGATTTCTCAGCAGGACTGATCTGGGCATGAGCATAGCAGAGAGACTAGCAAGGTAAACATGGAGCAAAGCTGAGATGTGTGTATCACACAAAACTAATGACCATAAATAGCAGCTGTAACACAGCTCGCATTAGTAACGTTATCCACCTTAATAAATATCTTAAAGGTTATAGTCTGCAACTATCATAACTTTGAGTTTGAAGAATTGTTTCTCTATCCAACAGTGATAATTGCATTCACTTCTTCCTTCTTGTTAGCCAAACAACTAGCAATGATGAAGGAAAAGTAAATCATGACAAACCATACAAAAGACCTTGTGATAAACAGCAGTAGTTAAGGCCATCAGCAAAATAACTCTATGTGTATTGATGTTCTCTGGTTCTCCATCCAGTTTGCTCCTATGAGATGTGTTGCAAAACATCCTCTCAATAACAGATATGAGAAAGACAAGCCATGGCTTTTCCCTAAAACAAGGCAGAGTGCCCAGTAGGCAAAAGCATCACGGGAGGACACAAGCATGCTTGCTTTTTCCCTATTTTTCCTGGGTGACATTGGACACATTACTTAATCTGTTTATCCTCTGCAGAAATGGACATAACTACACAAGAGCTCTGTAGAATCCATTAACTCTTGAAGACTGTCAAGTACTAGACTGAACCAGCAACAAGTCCATGAGACAAAGGTGGCTGCCATGCTAACACATGAACAGCAGTGCCTGTTGCAGTAGGACAAGAGGTAATAGTTTTGAACTATAGGAGGGTATATTTAGAATAGATATGTAGAAAATAATTTTACAAGGGTAGCAAGATACTAGAGCAGGCTGACCAGAGAGGTGATAGGTGCCCCATCCCTGCAAATATCCAAGGTGACATTGGGTGAGGCTCTGAGCAAGCTAGTCTAGTTTGTGTCTGCAGATGTCTCTGCTCATTGCGAGGGGTTAGACTAGATGAATTTTAAAGGTCACTTCCAACTCAAACCATTCTATGATTCTATAATAACTTAAGTTGTAATTTCACTGCCTTCGGTGTTTTCCCTTCTTTCCCTCCAATATATAATATGCTACTACTTTGCCACCAGAAAAAAGAAAAATCAATTTTATAAGCAGTAGTTAATACCTTGAAAGTGCTTAAAGACTGCTTAAAACCCTGGCCTCACTGAGTCAATGGGAAGTGTGGCAATGACTCCCACAAAGCTAAACTTCACCCTTCGCTGAAACTATGAAGTGCAAACATCCTTGACTTATTTCCAACACCACGCTGATATTTGCAGGCTGAAGGAACACACACATATTAAGTGTCCAGTGTCACTCAATTTGCACTGTTCTTTCAGAACAATTTCAGAAGTAGGATAATATTTTTAGTTTAATTTCATGTTGAAAAATACTTTAAAATAAAATCTGATTTTATATTTATTATTCATATTATTTCATGACATAAGTCAGTGATAACATTTACTATAATCATTGTACCAAGTCATGTCACAGGCTTTATAAACACAATGACATGTCAGACTAAAGCACACTTGAAAAATTTTATTTTTTACAAACTTTAAGTGTGACTGCTACTACTTAGTACTCTTGAAGCTTCTTATTTTCTAGATCATAATATATCCTTTTCCCCCTGTAATTAGACACATTGTTATTGTCCAGATCAAAGTATCTAACTGCTTCTAAACAGGAGAGCAGCTGCTTTCAATATCTTTGAGCTACAAGTATTAAATTAAAACACCCCTTTCAACTATGGGGCCTGGCAAGGACTACAATTAGTCAGTACCTAACCAGAAATAATGCAAAAACTATATGTTATAGCTATGTTAAAGCACAGTACATTTCAAAATTGCAGTGGTCTTTTGTCAATTTAAAGTTTCAAGTGCCTTCTAATATACTTAACTTCAAGAAAATTCTAATATAATTTTGCCTGAATATGGAAAGAAAATATAACAAGATGTTAGAACTTGTACTATTACATGCTATCCATGTAAATCAGCTCCATATTTGAGTTGAGATACTGAGAAATAGAAGTTGAAAAGATTGTTAATTGGAAAATTATACTTTGAATTTTTGTTTTTAAAAATGACCATCTTGACCTCAGCAACCATGAAGCAATTGAGTTTAACATCTCTGTTAACAGGAGGAAATGTCAGAAATCCAGCAGACAAGGCAGAAGGCCAGCTTGGCTGACCAGGATTCTTATGGAGGTGACACAAAACCAGATAGTGCATACTCAGTGGAAGCAGGGTCAGGTGGTGTAGGAGCAATATAGAGATGGTGCTTGCTACTGCAGGGAGAAAATTCATGTGGCCAAAGTTCAATTGGAGTTGAAGCTGATCAGAACTTTGGGAGATAATAGTTTGTTTAAGTACATAAATGGCAAAAGGCAGTGCAGAAATTACATCAGCCCGTTACAGGATGAGGATGGTCACCTCACAAGCAGGAAACAGATGAGGCAGAGATGTTTAATGCTTTCTTTACCTCTGCCTTCAACACCAATGATGGACCAAAGAGGACCCAGCACCCAGAGCTGGAAGACCATGGCTGTAAGAACAATAAAATCCCAGTTGACCCTGATGTCGTAAGGGATCTCCTGCTCCAGCTGGATCCCTGTAAATCTATGGGGCCTGATGGGTTTCATCCAAGAATACTTAAGAAGAGATGTTTAATGCTTTCTTTACCTCTGCCTTCAACACCAATGATGGACCAAAGAGGACCCAGCACCCAGAGCTGGAAGACCATGGCTGTAAGAACAATAAAATCCCAGTTGACCCTGATGTCGTAAGGGATCTCCTGCTCCAGCTGGATCCCTGTAAATCTATGGGGCCTGATGGGTTTCATCCAAGAATACTTAAGAAGTTGGCTGAAGTCAAGGCCTCTCTGTCACCTCACAAGCAGGAAACAGATGAGGCAGAGATGTTTAATGCTTTCTTTACCTCTGCCTTCAACACCAATGATGGACCAAAGAGGACCCAGCACCCAGAGCTGGAAGACCATGGCTGTAAGAACAATAAAATCCCAGTTGACCCTGATGTCGTAAGGGATCTCCTGCTCCAGCTGGATCCCTGTAAATCTATGGGGCCTGATGGGTTTCATCCAAGAATACTTAAGAAGTTGGCTGAAGTCATTGCAAGGCCTCTCTCAATGATTTTTGAACAGTCTTGGGAATCTGGAGAGGTCCCACTTCATTGGAAGCTGATAATGTTGTCTTGATTTTCAATAAAGGGCAAGAAGGATGACCCTAGTAACTACAGGCCTAGTACCTTCACTTCAGTGCCTGGTAAGGCTATGGAAAAGACTATTCTGAGAAGAACTGAAAAACACCTGAAGGAGAATGTAACCATCGGTCACAGCCAGCATGGCTCCATGAGGGGAAAGTCCTGCTTGTCAAACCTCATTTCCCTTTATGACAAAGTAACCCACATAGTTGATCAAGGGAGCCAGTTCATATAATCTTTTTAGATTTCAATAAAGCTTTTGACACTACCTCTCACAGTATCCTTCTGGATAAAGTGTCCAGCATACAGTGGATAAGCATGTCATGTGATGGGTAAGCAACTGGCTCACAGGTTAGGTGCAAAGAGTTGTGGTGAATGGGGTTACATCAGGCTCATAACCAGCCACTGGCAGGCTTTCATAGTGCTCCATCTTATATCTTCATAAATGACTTGGATGCAGGACTTGAAGGACTACTAAGCAAGTTTGCAGATGACACAAAATTGGGAGCAGCTGTTGACTCCCTTGGAGGCAGAGAAGCCTTGCAGAGATGTAGATAAATTAGAGAGCAATCACCAACCAAAAGAAGATTAACAAGGGCAAGTACTGCATTCTGTACCTAGGATGGGTCAACCCTGGCTGTATGTACAGACTGGGGAATGAGATGCTGGAAAGTAGTGCTGTGGAAAGGGACCTGGGGGGTCCTCATCAACTGGAAATTCAACATGAGCCAACATGGTGCCTTGGCAGCCAGGAGGGCCAACTGTGTCATGGGGTGCATCAGGCAAGGCATTACCAGACAGTCAAGGGAGGTTACTGGCCCATTCTATTCTGCACTGGTGTGGTCTCACCTTGAATTTTGTGTGCAGTTTTGGGCACCACAATATAAGATATTATGTTATTGGAGAGTGCCCAAAGGAGGCAACAAAGATGAAGGGCCTTGAGGGGAAGCCATGCAAGGAGTGGCTGAGGTCACTTGGTCTGTTCAGCTTGGAGAAGAAGAGACTGAGGGGAGACCTCATCACTGTGTACAACTTCCTCATGAGGGGAAATGAAGGGGCAAGCACTGACCTCTTCTCTCTGGCAACCAGTGACAGGACCTGAGAAAATGGTCTGAAGTTGCAACAGGAAAGCTTTAGGCTGGATATTCAGAAATGGTTCTTCCCTTAGAGGGTGGCTGGGCACTGGAACAACTCCCCAGAAAAGCTGTCACAGCACCAAGCCTGACAGAATTGAAGAAATGTGTGGACAATGTTCTCATGTGGTGATTCTCAGGGATGCCCTGTGCAGAGACAAGAGTTGGACTTGATGATCCTCATGGGTCTCTTCCAATTCTGAATATTCTCTGATTAATAACAATTGTTCATTTTCCCCTCCACAGCAGGAAAGTTGCTACAAGTCTTGGGTTTCTATACAACTCTTGCTTTTCCAATACTTACAGTTTTTTACCTATTATTGTCCAAGAACAAGCTTCTAATACCATATTTTTGCATAACAGTGCCACAACTATTAGGAGGAACATCTTACAGAAGGGAGTCAGAGCAGCACAGTGCCAGGCAGAGACCAGGAATATCTGCTCAGACCACAGTCATGCTGTGGCCACTAAGAAATTTTCCATGACCAAAGGAATTTCCAGAGCAAATAAGCTCCTTACTGCACCTACATTTTCCCCCACTGCAAGCTACCATTTCCTGTTCATAATAACCTAACTCCTCATTCTCAATACCATATGATCTTCTGTAACCATTCACACTGCCATCCAAAATATTGACATAAGATTTACTCACATAGTTTCACTATCATGCAGCCTCAACAACTCCCAGGAAGCCAGCTCCCCTGGGAAAGGGAATTCACAAAATACTAAAGACCCAGTTCCTTTGCCCAGCACAGGTTGCAACTTCCCTTAGGTTTCTTCTGACTTGCTCCCACAGTACCAAAATAAGGATAAATAATTTCTAACTTGCAAACCTAGCTAATCAGAGCCTGGCTTCCATTTTGAGTAAGTGGAAGAGCACAAGCCTTTTCCTGGACTACTAAGCAGCAGAACACTCTGTGCAGAGTGAAGAAATCATTCAGCCTAAAAAGTGACAAATCATTATGCTTTTGTGGGCAAGGTAATCATACAGAGGAAATGTTGAAGTATATGCATCAGGGCATGGTTTCATCTGGAGCTGGGGCTTCTCTTGCTATTTGGGAGGACCTAGAAAAAAAGGAGGATCAGTGCAGAAGAGCAAAGGCTGAGCAGCATGCACAAGAGCAAGAAATAGCAGAACATTTGGAGGAGGAGTGGGTTCAGCCAAAGTTGAAGCAGAACCAGCCCCTTCCTCCAGGCTCAGAAGCACAAGCATTTCCAAGAATGGCACCCACCCGCAGTCATCACTGCCCACACAGAGGACAGCCCAGCTGTGGGTCAGCTGGAGAGGGGCACCCTGCAGCTCCCACCACCCAGCCTCAGGGGACAGCAGCCTCACTGCTCCCAAATACACTCTCTAACCACTCACACAGTGACCTCCACACCACCTAGTCTGCAGTAAATCCTCATCAGCATTTACTCTGAGGAATTAAAGGATTACTTCACTAGAACTGCCTGAAATAAATACCCTGAAGTCTACTTCTTTAATAGTTTACTAAATGAAGAAGCCCAGTTTAGCTGATGCATCCTTAAGAGCTGAACAAGATTAAGCAGTGGCCTCCTGCTGCCCTCTCTCAATCCCCATCAGCCTAACCCCAGCACAGGCTAGAGCAGACATCAGCCTCCTCCTGGACATCCCAGGTCCTCAGCTAGACCTCTCACCTGCTTTTCCACTACAGGCAGGACCCAGCTTGCCTTCCCCTGCTTTTGAGCACCATGAGTTCCCTTCTGCTTTAGCCAACATCAGCCCCAAGGGTCAGACTGCACATACCTCAGTGTCAGTGCACTACAGGGCTGATCCTATAACCCTTTATTAGTGTGAGCAACCCTACCAAGCCTTCATTTATAAAAGGAGCCAGACAGCCCAAAACCACAGGACAACTGAGAAGTGTGCAAGCAGGCATGGAAAAAGTTGGGCTATCACTGTCCAACTGCTTCTATAAATAGGCAAAAAATTTACATGGTTGATCTTCCAAATATAACCCTCTTTACTAAATAAATTCCTTGTTTCTCAGTTCCAGAATAAATCTAAATGCTGTCCCAACTTGCAAGGCTGCAGCATACCAACTCCCATAGTACATTTAGAGGGTATACACATATGCATACAGAAGAAAGATCAAAAATAAGTGATAGCAGCTGCACACAGAACAACCAGGCAGCACAATTACATCAGGAGGGAGATAGGGCACATGGAGGCATTGGAAAGTATATGAATATAGCACAGAGTTTGTCCAGCCTATCACCATAACACAGGGCTACATACTCTGCTGCAGGGGGTAATTTTAAGATCAGGTTAGCTCAACTTGTCATGGAGTTAACTAGCTCTCCTCAATGTCCAGATGGAGATCAGTGACAAGTGGTGTCTCTCAGGAGTCCATAGTTTAATATCTTTATCAATGACAGACAGTGGTATCAAGTGCACCCTCAGCAAGTTTCCCAATGACACCAAGCTGTGTAGTGTGGCTGGTATGCCTGAGGGAAGGGATAGCACCCAGAAAGATCTGGACAAGCTTAAAAGGTGGGTCTGTGTGAACCTCATTAGGTTCAAGAAAGCCAAGTCCAAGGCCCTGCACCTGGGTTGGGGCAATGGCCAGTATCAATACAGGCTGGGGGACAACAGGTTTGAGAGTAGCCTTGCAGAAAAGGGCTTGGACATGCCGGTGGGTGAAAAGCTAGGCATGAGCTGGCAACGTGCACTCACAAAAGAGAAAGCCAACTGTATCCTGGGCTGCATCAAAAGAAGTGTGGCCAGGAGGCTGAGGGACAAGAGACCCCACATGGAGTACTACCTTCAGATCTGAGGTCCTCAGAATAGTAAAGAACAGGTTAGAGCAGGTCCAGAGGAGGATTGTGATGGCCGACAGCTGGTCTGAAGGCCTCACAAATGAGAATAGCATTGACCTTGATGAGATAAGCCTGTATCTGTGAGACTAACAAGGTAAACATCTTGAGAGAGGAAGATGACCATAAAAGGCAAATGTTTTTAGATAGTAAGGGCACACATAAGCAGCTGTTAACCAATAAATTAGGCATTAGCACATCACTGACCAATAGATAATTAACCCTGTGTGTGAAGAACAATATAAAAGAAGCACTAAATAAACTTTTGCTATTGTTACAGAACCTGTGTCTTGACCATCTCCACACACACAGTGACATCTGCAACAGAGGACCATGAAGACAGAGGGCTGGAGCACCTCTCCTATGAGGACAGGCTAAGGGTAGGGGTTGTTCAGCCTGGAGAAGAGAAGGCTCTGGGGAGACCTCATTGTGACCTTTCAATACTTAAAAGGGGCTTTTAAGAAAGATGGAGATAAATATTTTATTAGTGCCTGTTGCACTAGGACAAGGGATAATGATTTTAAACTCAATAAGGAAGGGTAGATTTAGACTAGATATAAGGAAGACACTTTTCATGATGAGGATAGCAAAACACTAGAACAGGTTGCCTAGAGAGGTAGTACATGTCCCAAAACTCTGGAAACATCCAAGGTCAGGCTGAAAGGGGCTCTGAGCAACCTGATGTAGTTGCACTCTGCACTCTGTAGTGCCTCTTGCACTGGGCTTGGACTAGGCCATCTTTTAAGGTCCCTTTCAGCAGAAACTATTCTATGTCTGTTACTCCACATCGCAAAGATACTGGCAAGTTTAGGAAATGTTATCTATTTTAACCTAGGCTTCGAGCTCATTTGGATTTCTATGGGTTTTTTTGGGGTTTTTACTTCCAAAACATCATGAAAGAGTTCTATGCACTAATATTCCTTTAAACCAAGCATGGCTTAGGTCCAAGTGCTTCCAGAAAATCAGCTGAAAGCCCAACCAAGCCAACCTCTAGACTGCAGAAATTCAGTACTAATACATTATACAGACTCAGCACTTCATAAACTCCACAGTTTGTCACATTCAAACACCAAAGTGGAACAGAGTGGAGAGGTTACAAATGTTCTTTAAGACAAAAGAACTAACTGCCCTCTTAACTTTTTTGCCATCCGAAATGCACTTGTCCAGAAAGAGCAACAAATACATCCAGTGGAAACAGTTCAGCTGGGAATTCATGATTAAAATTCAGTTATGAGTAATTCCCTATCCTTTCAATCAAGACTTTGTCAATTTTATGACATAAGCTCAGACCAAACTCGGTAACTCAAACGACCACTCAATACCAGTCAAACGCCTTAAGGCATCCCCAGATACTTATGGAAGTTGTAGGAGGCAGAGAAAATGTTCCCCCCCACCCAGGAGTTTTCTGCATGGCTAGCCATGGAGACCCCTGCATCATTGGGCTCATCTCTCCCACCTACTGCCCCTGCCTGGAAAGCTTATTCCAGGCCAGGTTCCACCACAGGTGCACCTGAAGTTAGACCTCCAAGCTCAAAATAAGGCTACTTAAGCTGCCACTAATGGAAATGCATGACAGACATGTACACATCCCAGCTGCTGTCATTCAACATGGAAAGGTTGCAACTTGCTATTTGAGCTTATGCCAGGAGCCAAGGAAATATCCAGGCTCTCTAAGGAGTTCATTTTAGCTCCTTCAGACAAATGATCAAGTTCTGACTAAGCCCTATGCCAGCTGCTACTAACTACAACCCCAACCCAGCCACAGCTACATGAACTATTGCCACCAAACTCCAGTGGTAACACAAGGAAAAGCCAAGCACTCTTACCCGGTGTTAAGGAAGTGTATTTCTGGAGCCTTTAAAAAGCCACAGGAACTCTGTTGAATTTAGTAGTATTCTCTCATAAATGCACCTTCATTTTCATGTTCATTTTAGTGTTAGATTTTGGTGAGTCTGCTTCTTTCCACAATCATCAGGACCTATGTTATGACATGAGACTTCTGCAATACAGGACAGTAAAAAGAAGAGATGAACAGCATGACTCCAGGTACTTTTTCTGCAGCTACTGCATTTTTTTGGTATTTACTCTTGGGCTGTTCCTTTGACAGAGCTTCCAGACAGTGCAATTTAGCAGCATGGTTTTCATAAAAACATATTAAGTAAAATAATTTCCAATAATTTGAGATAGCAGAAGGAAACATTACACTTCCTTTACCAGGCTTCCACACAGACTACAGGGAAGCAAAAGCTGTGAGGAGCCCATTTCATCTACTTTATTGGCAAATAAACAAGAGGAGTTTTGGAATCTCCTGCTAGCAGCCCAAGTTCACAACCATTTGCAGCCCTCCTTGAGAAGTGTCAGGCAGTAGTTACAAAAACGTTCTGTGGTATCTCAGAGACTTCAGTAAGGGTTATGCATCTGTATTTTCATCACTTTTCATGAAGTGCTTTAAGTGTTAATAATTAAATTGGCCAGAGACTATTAAATACTGACTGAAGTGACAGCTCTGCTATATTATTACAGTGTTTGCACAGCAATCATTCTGCAGGTTAAGTTATTTTAGGATGAGTGGTGTTTAAATTAAATATAGTCCCTTGTGTTCTTGTTTCATTTAAAGTCAACCACAGACTGCATGCCTCAACATTGTGCAGAGTCAGTAAGTTTTGCTGAGTCTCATTTGTTTGTTTTGCTTTTACCTCTTCATATTCTTTTTGCCAGGCAAGATGAGGAATATGAAAGGATCCTGCTGCAATACTTCACAGACTTTCATTGCACAAACCACCATTGAGTATAAATGATACTAACTTGGTGAAAACCAAGCTTAAATAATTTATCCCAAATAGCACACACAGACTCTGCACACCATCTTAGCCACCAGCACTAGGCTTCAGCTAAAGAATATCTGAATGTTTCCTACTTTAGTCTACAAAAGTCAGTAGCATATTGCGTTAAAGTGAACCAGGACAGAAAAATCCCAGGTCCATTCTACCCAGATCTTTCTCCACAAGGACAGAGCTACTGCATTTACACCAGAAAGAACAGCTTCAGTCTTTGCTATGCTGTTAACCTGGTTGAATACAACTGCTTACCTCCTAAAAAGCATTTTTCAGATGCATGTTATCCCCTTCAAACAGTTTATATCATTAGTGAGGCCTAACTAATGTCTTTCCTGGAAAGTGAGCACTACTGCAGTGTACTCACCTATTTTTAAGCAGGGAAATATTTCAAATTGCAATGGATACTCCACTTTCCCCAGTGGCTTGAAAACACATAGCAAACCTTAGCATTGTATCCATTATTAATACTTCTTCAAGTACATTTTAATAAACACCACATACATATGCATAAATATACATGTTTTGCATCGGCCTTTGAACTGCTCATGGCAAGATGTTCCCTAGAGCATATACTGTTCCTGCTATGCCACCAAGTGCATTTACTGTTAGCTGAGAGACAGACCAATTTATAAGACTAGAAAGAGTAGAAACCAGCGCTGTGAGGCTGCAGGAAAACAAAGTTGGAAAAGAAAGCAGAGAGTCAGATGGAGGTCTGCAGGATGGCCCCTTCCCAAAGGCACTGCCCGAGAACGAGTACAGCCCACAGTGGGTGAGGAGGTCACATTCAGTCACAAGGCTTATTTCAATTTCAACATGAAATAGCTACACTCAGGCTGGGGTGGAGGAGGGAGAGAGAAGCAGCAGGATACTCCAATAATAATTTTTATTACCGTGAGAGCTAGTAACAAGACTAGAATTCACAGAAACAGTAAAAAGGATAAAAACCTCTCCCTAACATCCAAAGATATTCCAGCAGGGCAGGGACCAGCACATTCAATTCAGCAAACTTCAAGCTAGTCAATCCCCAGTAACAATAATCTTTCAGAGACAGGACAAACCACAACCAAAAAAGCATGACCCACACTCAGCTCAATACTCCCATATTTATACAGTCATAAGAAATCAAACCAACAAATGTAAATCTGAGCACTTCAAAAGGCATTTGCTTAGGAAATAGTTGTGGTATCTTAAAGCACTTCAGTCCTCACTTCCTCTACCAAAGTTACTCATCATCCAGAGCCTGACAGGCTCAGCAACATAAAACCTCAATAACTTACCTTCCAGTCTTGCACAAAAAGGCCCACACAAAGTTGCCAATAGCCTAGTGCTCTCACTAGCTCCAGTAGTGCAGGCTTGCCTGTACTACCAGACACAAAGAAAAGCCCTAGTTGACCATACCCTCAACTAAGCAGGCTCCATCACAGTACTCATTGCAAACAGGTGGGCAGTCATAACAATCCAAACAGCTCCAGCTGGGACCCAGGGCCAGGACCCACCAAAGGCAGAAACAGAGCCCACATCTAAAGTACTGCAGTGTAATAGGGAGGTATCTCCAGTGTCACAGAGCTGAGAACAAGAGAACTGCAGGTGAATACAGCTGAACTACAAAACCCCATGTTGTGAGTTTTACTACGGGAATAGTTTCAAAATACATTATGATGTGGTTTCTTGCCTTTTATGTCAAACTTAAAGGCATGGGTTGATAGGATATATAGGATATTGCAATTGGAATGTACACAGGTCTCTAAAGCTACTATGTGGAAGGGGCATGTGGATGTTTCCCGAAGGACAAAAGGCAGCAAGGAAGAGGCTAACCAGGGACTGCTGAGTAAAGGATACTAACAACAATCAGGAAGCTGAGAAGTTTGTGGCATTTGAGTACGTGTTAAATCACCTATTCCATGAAAAAGGCAAGTCCTTCAACTCAACACAATTAAGAGACTTCTATTTACCACCTTTTCTAAACATTAAACCATGGAAAGCTGGGCTTTGGGCAGTTGGGGAAGAATGACATTAAATTATCAAAACAGCCACCTCACATTTAGCTGAATTTGTATTTGCAGAACAGTAAAGCCTTTGACCATCATCTTTAGAAAAGATTAGGTCCTGGATGCCCAAAGTAACACCTTAGAAGGATTCTGCAGTTCTGAGCTGACAAGCTCACCACCTCTAGAGCTAGACTTCTTTTAGCTGTCATAAGATGGAGGTTCCAAATCCCCAGATTATTGAAAATCTTGAGACACACCATGTGTTCCAGGAGTTTGCCATGCTACCAACATTCAGTCTAGCTGAATGCAGTAGGCCCTCAGCTGAGTGCTGTTCAACTCATGCATAGCTGTTTGCAGGGTCAGGGGCCTGAGCAATAAAGAACTCATGGGATATACTATAATAAAAACTGGAACTAGCAAATTCTTGATTGAGTAGTATTTGTGAAGATTTATTGTAAATATATGTAAACATTAAGTAATAAGTGTTGTAAAATATCAGATTGTTACATGCTTTAGCTGCTCTCTGTGAAAACATTTTACCTAAGATAGCTTTTAAAGTAGTCCATGAATATCCATGTTTTGCCATCTGCTTCTGAATTGAATGATCCCTCGAAAGCAGCACCGTAAATACTTCCACAAATGAGTGATCTGTTCACATTATATCCTCTAATGCTATCTTATGGCAGAGCAAACAAATAACTCAGATGTCACATCACTGCACACAGCAACAATAAGGTGCACTCTGACTGGGTTTTAGCACATTACTAAGACCTGCATCACTGGTTGTCTCTGAGGATCTAACCTGACTTTTTAGAGACATATTTCTTGACAGCCTGTCAAGAAAGGCTGGAGATGCACACTGAAGAAAGAATACCTTTAGCATCTCATTTTTTTAGACATGATGAATTCTAATCTGGGCTGAGTCTCAAAAAGATCTGAACAAAAGGATGAATAGGAAGTAGCAAAAGAGGATTTACAAAGGTAGCTTTATAAAATGAATTCTTAAAGGCAGAATATGCACAAGAAAATTTTTATGCATCAGTTATACAATCTGTTAGTCTAGCCAATATTTTAAACTATAAGAAATTAATTTTCTATGTTTATACAATTGTTAGCTATTTCAAAATCCTCTCATCAGCTTCTTGGGAAACAATGAGAATTGTAGCAGCCAAGCAAATGCACACACAGGGTTCACTGAAGTTCATTGACTGAGGAAAACAGTTCCTCGCTGATGTTCACAAAAGTCTAGGTCCTTGTTTGATCTTCCCAGCAACGTGTTCAGGGTGCAAAAGGGGCTTTGGTATGCTTTTGGCATTTATTTTCTGCCTGGCATTGAGCAGATCAGTGGGTCCAGAGGAGATGAGTGCTGAGCAGTGTGGTGAGCATACCCACCCACCCTTGCAGCTTCTGCTCTTCAAAGCCCCACTGCCATTCGGGTTTGATGAAATCAGCAGCTTTGCCCTAGAAACGGGCTGGTTTTAGTGCTTGTCTCTGGTGTGGTAAAGCCAGGGAGGTTCTCCAAGGCCCCGTACCAGCAAAGTGTTGTGGTGCCCAATGTCTGCAGCTTCCCAGTGGGAAGCTCTGTGGAAATCCCTGTTGATCCTTTTCTATTATTTTAAAGTAACCACTGAAGAAAGCCATGGGGTGGGTGAGTGATGTCAAATGCTAAAGGCAGCTGAACAAATCCAGTCTGGTCTACACTTGACACCCCATCACTTACTGAGTTTTTATTTCAAAAATGAATGAAACAAACCACTGCTTTAATAAGGCTCTTTTGTTTGTCAGAAATAAAACATAAAGCAGTCGGAGCCACAAGTAGGGAAATTATCGAGGAAGATGAGTTAAAGTGCACTTAATGTAGTTTTCCTTATAGATGCCATTCTTGTGACAGATGATCTGGTCTTCCTGCCCTCCTAAAAGTAAAGAAATGGCCCTGTGGGAGGACAGTAAGCAAAATTTCAAATAGATCTATTGTTTCAGCAGACAGGAGACACACCATACACTCAAGTAGCTAACAGCATTGACTGAGTAACCTCAAAGCTGGTGTTTCATATGAGGATAGACCTTTTCCTCTGTGCTGCTTCTGGAGAGTATCCTCTAGGGCTAGCAGTGCCTAGCAATTAGGAACTGACTTTAGCATCACAGCATCCAATGTTGTATCTAATTTTGCCCTTGGGTCAACTGGCAACATCAAGGGCATTATCTATTGGCTAACAAATAGGAAAAATGAGGCATGGTGGTAGAAATAATTATACTCATATGATGGCACGAAGATCTATAGGTTCTAAGAAAATTAAGAATACCAGATGTTACTGTTCTTTCCAGTTGCCATGCAACCACAGCTACCCTGCTACGCTTCACCTTCCTAATCTCCTTAACAGCTAACTCTAAAACAAATACAATTAATTCCCCAATGAACAAGACAGGACATGACCTAGTCCTGTGGTTACAGAAGTACTTTGATTGTTGGTATACAAACACTAAACAGATACAGCACCAGCACACAGAATGGCACAGAGCTGAGGTTCTGTAAGACTAACGCAAGTCATTGTTGCAAACTATGATCTTTCTGTAGCACAGGCTTTTATAACTCCTAACAGATATATCTTGTGCTGCTTAGGAGACAGTCCTCAACAGTCCTCTGGTGATCCAGGCAGCCTCTTACCCTAGAAACTCAGATAGAACTCAGTGCTTCACCTGAGCAGCATGTAGAGGCATTAGGATACATAGAGCCCACTTATGCTCTCTGACAATAGCTATATGAATACTGATGATATTTTCTCTTTTAAGAATTATGTCTGCTTTGTTGTGTTTTTTTAGCAAATAGCTTCTGAACTGCAAGTATAAAAACATGATTGTTATCATTGTGCTAAATCAGGTCTCTTCCATTGTCAATAAAATGGATGGTGAACAGTGGCGCTGCTTATAACAAATATTTGTATATGTTTGTATATTTACAGAAAGTAATAAACATTCAAAAATCCCTTTGATTGTGATGTGGTTCTCATTTGTACCAGGCATAGACCCATCATACTAATATTTCTTAGCTTCCTGACCACAGTGCAGAGCTGGTGAGCAGCCATAGAAATTATTGGAATTAGCACTGAATATGAAGATGCTCCCAGAGTTTCTGATTCAGCATTTAAGGTTTTATTGTAATGACTACAGATAGTATAAATGACATGCCAGTTTTGTGCAATGCCTTATTTCACAATATGGAAAAAAAATAGATGAAAGGGGAAAAAAGCTGTTCCATTTCATTCCCCTTGAATTCAAGCTCAGGGGGAGGCATGTATTTGCATCTAAGCTGTGTAGGAATAATAATGATGACATTTAGTATTTTGATAATTATGGCTTTCTGGTATTTTTAAAGGTGTTCTTAAGCGATAAATACTTTAGTTAAGCACATCATATATATGCTCTCAAGCATTTACACATGGTGAAAATTCTCCATTCATCAGCTGTAGAAAATACTGTATTGGAAAGAGCAGAGACATTTGGCTGTGCAATAGGGTGGTGTTAAAACCTTTCTTTTTCAGACCTCTGGTGACTGTTCCCTCTCAAAACTCCTTATGGGTGGATTGCTATTCCTGCCTTCAGCTCACTGACAGAAGTTGCCACATCCTTCCGACGTAATCAATTTTCCCAGGCTGAGCCATCCACTTTTGATAGAATGACCTTGACAATGCGATGAAAACTAGGAAAGAATTACAGCTATGTATGCCAGGGCCAAGTCTTCAGACTAACAAAATTGTATGTTGGCTAAAGCACCAAGAGCAGAGCCTTGCCTGGGACCCTGCTGCCAAAAATTTCCACCAAAGATTTCAGATGCATGGTTCAGAAATGGAGCACTGTAGCCTACTGTTTTAGTCAATGAAGAGAAGAGCAGAACTGTTTACTCCCAAAAGATGTCAATAAGTGGATGGTTAAGTACCCATTCACCTGTCAGTTTGGGTTTTTTAAGGTGGAGGCTGATAGGAAGCAAGTTAGCATGGGCATGGGGTGTTAAAACAATTTTGTCAGTCTGACAGAGAGCAGCATTTGATCTATGCTCTGTATAAGTCAAATAGATCTTACTCTTGGCTTCATGGCACAAGTATGTACTTGTCCAAATTATGCTTTCATGAGTTCATCAGGTTTTTAGGGTTTGCAAGTCTTCATGCACTGTTATTCAAAGTAAGGTTCACAGAAAAAAAATCCCATGCTGTCTGCATAAAAAAGTTGGCATAGCTGTGCTCTAGAGCCAATTCACGTTTCAAAGTCAGAAATGATTGTGTTAGGCTGTAACTTGTCATAGCAGGAAGCACTGGTGCCATGATTTCCAATTTACTGTTTCTCAAGCACATGGAAATTTCAAGCACAAAAGAATTTTTCAGTCTAGTACAAACTAATACATATATCAGTTAAAATGAGATTTTAACATTCTGATTATATACTAGATTATTAATTGCTAGTCCAGCCCTCCTTATATTTTTCCATCTTCTCATTATCTTGTTATTGCAGTGGATGATAAGGGAGAAAGACAGACAAACCTGAATGGTATTGTAGCCAGAGGGGCATTTAAAATATTGCTCTGCACCTGGGAAACAGGTTTAATTACAGTCACTGTCAAACTATTTTAATGTAAACAAGTTTTCTGATGGATCACATTTCCTGACCGTGAACTATTATCCCCCAGACACAATCCACTTTATGGTGGGGCTTAAAATGCAGGTACTGTAAATTAGAGCAATGGAGCTTTTATGATTAAAGACGCTTCATCTGCTTTTAATGCCTCAAATTATAGAAACTATAACAAGTCTTCACATTAAAGTTTAAATAGGATTAAACTGAAACTCTCTATAATGTAGGTGTCATGGGCCTGATTCATTCTGAGATGGTGCAGAGCACAGGCATAGGAGGGAGGTAGATCCTACTTCTTTCTTTTGGGCAGCTTGGAATTGGTCTACCTGTTGGTATGTATTAAAAACAGACTGAGACTGCCCTAACCTGTACCCCAGAGACAGTCTTTGGTGTACCAAGGGAATAATGTGATTGCCTTAGCTGTGCTTTCTCTGTCATATAATGCTGTTCCCTCTGGAGACCTTCCTAAAAGGCACTACAGAGCTGGAAAGCCTCTCTGCTTGTGCTTACTGCCCTGTCCCTCAAGGGTACTTTGGGTCCTCTGAAATAAGCAAAGTGCTTCCTCTATATCTATTCCAAAAGAGGATTCACCATAAAAATATCTGCACATGAATTGAGATATGATTCTGATTACTCTGTTGTATTTGATTTATGTAAGCATCTTATCCTATTCATGTTACTCATGGTAATAACTTCATATTAAGCCGTGTTTGTGAAAAGCAGACTCAAAATCTGTAATTAAAACATTTGCTTCCACAACATATTTATATTCTGCTCATCCATTCGAGATACAGAAACACGGATTTGACCAGGCACCATTAAGCAAGGAAGCTCAGCTTTCAGATGTGCATATTACCTTAGAATGTAAAGAAAAAAAAAAGTAAAATAAATGAAATTATTTCTTGTAGGTGGTACATGAAAGAGGAACCTCAATTCATCTTATAAATTATTCATGGTGAATTATTCACTTGACTCATATAGAGATAAAGAAGGTGCTTTTTTATACTATAAAATCTACTCAGACTTAAAACCCATATTAATATGAAGTAATGTGTGATTATAGTTGGAGATGTACTTTTAAATCATCTTTGTGAAATATGAGTTTGACTGAAGACACTTGCTAAGTATGCACTCTGCTCCTTGATATGAGTAGTCTCATGGCAAGTGTGTAAGTGAAATGCAAAATTCAAGGAAAACTAAATGTCACACAACTTTGTAGATCAAAATTTCTCCCAATCTTTTGCAGGATGAAGCAAACAAGAAAAGTCCAAAACGCTCTAAGGGCATTCCTCAAGATTTCTGATTTTTGTTGTGGGACTACAGCCTTTTCTGCTTGTACCACAGCAGACTTTACAAACTTTGTATTCTTTGTAATACTTTGTAGTTCATATCCATAAGATTCTTTTGCTAAATTATGGAAAGTCAAAGCCCTGATCCATCCAGCCTTTAATCTTCTTAACAATGGTACTGTGAATGTACTGTGTACATTCTCACTGATTTATTGCCAGATTTATAGTTCAGGTGAGTGAACTAACTGCACGTTAGCAGCCTTAGAAAGAGAGGAAGGAAACTCTTAGTTAGTCATTGCCAGTCCTCCAACACTGAAACACTACTGTCAATAAACACCCTACAGAAAGAGAGTTCCATATTCCAAACAGACCTTCTATTAGTAGAAATCTCTTCCAGAGTCTTGCTACTATGAGAATTAGGAACATTTTCCCCTAATGTCTGTTTTATATTCATTCATGTTTGTACCATTTTGTCCTGCTTCAGCATGTTAGGAGCAGGACCAAACTTGAAGATACTCCAAGTTTGATTAATGCCTCACTTTCTTACCTGAGAGGCAATGTAACACATCCCACACTTGACTAAACACCACTGTATCACATGAAAACTTGTCTTCAATAGCATCCTTTGCTGATCAAACATAACTGTGCTAAATGAGAGAAACTGAAGGATTCAGCAGATCCAGAAACCTGTTCACACGTAACAGCATGGACTGGAAAGCTGTAATAACAGCATGTTACCTCCCTACTACACACACTAACTAGTTTCCATGGTGATCTCATATTTCAGGGCAAATACTAACACTAGGCAAACTGGATAGCTGGTGAAGATAACTAGATGGTGGGATGGGTGGGATGTTACAACTTTTCTCTAGTGATGACAGCAGTAAACCCTTCCAGATTTATAGGATCATCATCATATTTGGTCTTTCCCAGGAAGCTTCTGGTCCATCATCTCAGCAGTGAGAAATCAATGTCATACTTTATCCTCCCTCTCCCGAGCAAACATGGATGACAATGTAATATTGCTGGGCATGTTATGGGCTCTATTTGGTCCAGTTTACTAGAACATCAATAGCTAACCCTGGCAGGTAACAATAGATTACACCACACCACACACAATATTAGCCATGGTCTGCCATCAGAATTTTGTGCTAGCAGAGTCCACATTTCCTTTGGAAATTGGAGCTAAAATCCAGTATTTTATGAAGGAAGGGGAAAAGATAAGCAAGTGCAGTTTACCATCTAAAATCAAAGCTGTATGTGCAATAAACATAAAAAAATGGGGGTTAAATTGAGATGCCAGAGCTGTCTACATTCACTCAATATTCAAATCTATATATCTTTTTCTGTATATTTGTTAATATGACTGGTTTATTTGTTTTAATCAGGGTCTTTTCCATTGCTTCTGTTAATCTGTGAGATTAAGGCAGTATGAACCTTAGCCATATAAAGTATTGCTTCATTCCAATAGTAAGTCTGTCACTACAAAGAAGATTGATAAATTGATGCAAAAGAAACCTGACATGAAATGTTGTGCCCAGACTCCTTCAACAGGATGGCAGATATTTCATTTGGTTCCCTAGATTTTATTTGCTGATCTAGTGATACAAATTTTGTTCTAAGGACACCTTTTTACTTCAATTTATGAATTGCTGCAAGATCTAAAACTATCTCTTGTATAATTAATTAATATTAATAGGTCTGAATTTCATTCATAGAATTTAGAGCTCTTGTTATTTTCAAGGAAATAGTATAAATCAGAAAGATAATAACCATTGTGATGCTATTGTATGAATTTATTACATCACTCAGTACTAGTAGGACATACTTCAAAATCAGACTCACCAAGGACTTTCTATATATAGCCCTAACCAGATGACCTCCTGTCTTCAAAGAATACTTTTGCTTAAAAGTGTGCTTTTGAATATAGACTTGGTAATTAGAATTTTCAATTGTAATGCAGAGTCTTAGCATCATTTATGTCACTTCACCTTTTGCTTTCTGTCAAGAAATCCCCATCTTCTTCCTTTCAGATATATTTCTATGAATTTCTTAAGTCTTTTGTGCTTTAGTTTTACCTTTGAACTTTTAATACCCAGTATTAAATGCACTTGCAAAGGATTTTCCTTCAATAGGCAAATATTAGAGACAGGCCTAGACTGCAAAGTTTGCATCTGTATCTTAATTTTCATTACAGATATTAGGAAAATAATCAATAATTCATATGATATTGAAAAAAACCCAAACAACTTAATGCCAAGTAAGACAATTTAAATCACATTTTTTCTTCTATGGAGAGATTATCGAAAGTTTCCACTCTGGAAGATCCAAAATGCAGCAATAACCATCTCAGCAGCATAGCTGACCATCTCCCCATCCAAACATGGCAAAGCAGAAAGCAGGAAGCTCTGTGCCTCTGCTCCTTACCTGCAGCTAAGCAGCTACTCTGCTGCTTCTAAAAGCAATCAAAAGGGACTTGGCCATTGCTAGTGGACAGACAGAGCTGTCATCACAAAATTAAAACATGGAAAATAAATGTAGAACAATCTGAGAAATTCTAGCCTTGAAAAATTGGCTTTTATCCTTCAGTTAATTAATTATGGAGAAACGTTTTGATCAAATCTCATTTTTAACCTTGCTGTCAGTTCATGTATCAGTCTATTTTTCTGAAGTGGGTGTTGCCTGACAGCAACATCGTATCTTAGGCCATATATCTCCAAATACTTCCATTTTTAAAAAAGCTTACATTGGGAAAGGACAGGAGGTCTTTTGAAATTACTGTACAATAGGTATATTAAGTTTACTTGTAAGATTGTTTAAGAAATTTGTGTGCCTAGCAATGAGCCTCTCATGAAAGGTTTATTTGATTTATCACTGAAGAATCCATTTGAATGTCCTTTTCAAAAATATAAAAAACTACTGTACAACTTTTTACAGGAGAAGTTATTTCATTAATATCAAGCAAAGTCATCCTTTTTGTGTTCTTAATCCAAAGTTTCTATTTTGGAGAGGAGGGGAGAATACTGGTTAGCAAGCACTTATTAACAAAAAGAAAGAGAATTACTTTTGCTGCTGTGAGAGGGATGGGATACTAATATCTGGAAAATAGCTTTTGCAACTAGTTTCTAAAATGCTTCAGAATTACACACCATCACTGCACGTTGCAGAGTTGTTTCCATGCTAAACATCAGTTTGGACATGCCTAAATTTTAAGGAGTGAAACAAGTATGAATTTTTCTTTAGAGGACTGTGTTGTGGGAACATTTGTGTTACAAATGTGACATGTAATTCCATATATTTTGGGTGCCTTCTGGAAACTGACCCTATATCCTATGTTTGAAATTTATTGTTGTTGTTGTTGTTAAATTAATAAATAATAAATAATGAATAATGAATTTAATAATTACAGCTCTATGTTTACATACAGAATAGCAGGTTATCTGGCACTTTCATTTTTGTTAAGAAAAATCTTCTGGGATTGTGAAATAGTGACTTTGGCTGCTCCTTTACCAGGAGACAGAAATGCAACAAAACACATGCAAGTTAATCTGCATTTGAGCTGTGTCAAATGTTGGATTGTGCCCATGATGCTTACCCAATTACTGTTTTGTGTAAGGGCAAAATAGAACAACAGTGCTAAAATATCACACAAAATCCCAATTTAGCAAATTTTTACATATAAAAGTGTCTTTGGGAAGACCTTTCTACCAATTTTATAGGGTGCATACAACTAACAACAACGTACAGACAACTAAGACAATGTGTGGATTATTTAGGTCTTTGTATTATTGCTAAGTGAGCGCATTTTCTACAGCCCCTGGTTGAGAACAGAAGCTTTACAAAGGGGTTTTATATTGACAGTTACTTTTGCAGAAAAAAAACCTGATCAATGCCCATCTTAAAGAAAATTTCTGTCCTGGATATGGAAACTGTATTAAAGGGTTAAGATCTGTCTCCTGCAAGTTAGCTGCTGGTCATCTGCAAATGTCACCTGAGACACTGAGCACCTTGGATCCTGCAACAGAGGACCAGAAACTTTAATTTATGTTTATGACATTGGTCAGGGTACCTGTCTTTTCAATCCTTCTCTGTGCTTTCTTTCTCTATGAAATCCCAAGAGTCAAACGTTTCCAATATGAGGGTCAGGGTGGACACAGAGGCAGTGTAGAAATAATGGTTAACCATCATCATAGCAAGATGTGGACCATACTCATGGCGTGAACACAGGCAGAGGACTTCAAGGATTCACAGCCTACTGGTCCCTACCATTACTGCTCATTGGTCCCTACCATTACTACAACAACCCAGTGCCTTCAAGCAACTAGGCAGTACCAACTCCTCTGGCTGTGAGGAGTAGAAACTTAGAACACCAAATACAAGTCTCAGAACAGACCTTTTTACAACCTAACTTAGTACAGAAGCCAGATTTATTTTTACTGAGTGATGAATATGACCCTTTCTATGGTCCTTGCTGTCAAACAGCGATATGGTTAAGAGACCATTACAAATCCCAGATATCTATCCATATCATATTTCTTGCATTACTATCACCCACCTACCCTTCCAGTCATGCTTAGGAAGTTGGTTACACAATTGATCTAATTTTTAAAAAATGCCCCAAGTCGTATTCTCATAAAAGATTAAAGTGTATTTGTTGTTGTAGTAAATAAAATACAACATCTGAAAGGATATTTCTCTGAGTGACTGCTGAAAATCCATTATTTGTAACATGTGCAGCAGAAATTTCACAATTTGTGCTCGTCATAGCATTTAAGGGCCTGAGAAAAATCTATTCAGTTCAGTGACCTATTATCCGTGCTATTTGATCAGATGCTGTCAATGCTTTTTTATTTGGCTAAAACTCAAAATATTTTTAAGATTTGTTTCATCTTTTAAGGAAAACATCAAGGATATATTGTACCACAGTTGTTTATCACCCTAAAATCACAGAATCATGGAATCCTAGAATTTTAGGGGTTGGAATGGTCCTCACAGATCATCTAGTCCCAACCCACTGCCAAGGGTGGGGTCACTTCCCACCAGAGCAGGTTGCTCAAGGCTTCATCCAGCCTGGCCTTGAGCACTGCCAGGGTTGGGGCAGCCACTACTTCCCTGGGCAACCTCTGCCTGTGTCTCACCATCCTCACAGGAAAAAAACTTTTCCTAATGTCTATCTTAAATTTCCCCTCCTTCAACTTGAACCTGTTACCCCTTGAAAATGGTGTAATATTAATCACTCAAGAAGAATTGAAAAAAACAAAAAAGAAAAAAAAATCTCTTCACTATACATCAAGGGAATCATATTTAAAAATTAGAATTGTGAAATAATGGAACTTACAAAGAGCTTTAACACCCAGAATGGAAACATTAAGGTCCATGGTTTTGAGACACAGGAGCACCAGAATGTACATAAAGGTACTTCGTGAAATATCAAAAGTCCCCACATGTGCTTTCAACCCATATATCTGTCAGTGTTAATGTCATGCTGGACACATCTGTCTGCATCTCTAAGTTTTGGTCCCCCTATTCCTTTGTTTCTGACGTAGTATATCTGCACAGAAACAGGGCGATTTCTCACACCCTCTTACTCCATGGTTTATGCAGCCTTTTCAAGTCAGTGGTCTGCCTGGATCAGAGCAGGCTCAGCCATGGGCAGCTCTGAAGGAACAGAGGGGCAGCCATGCAAATCACTCAGGGTTTGGCAGAATTATTCGCTCAGTTGTGTACAGCAGGGCTTGTCCTCTGACAGCCAGCAACTCTGCGGGTTTTGTTGACTGTGACTACAGGGAAAAAAATCATCCCAAACAGTGATGGCTTTGGCTGCAGTCATATTGGAAGGAGTCTCTGCTCTCTCCTCCCA
>NW_008658622.1:2372-30813 GCF_000695815.1 Acanthisitta chloris | reverse complement strand
CTACACAATGGGCATGGCTTTATTAGTATTTATTGAGCAGAATACAGAATATAATTTTGTTGGCAGTGTGCTGTATTGAATATGGATGAACTGCAATGTTATCAATGAAGTTGTCTTTACTACTGATTGCTTTCCATTGTATAAGACAAGAGCATTCACAGGTAAAAGCTGTTTCTTCATCTGTCTTTGGGGGACAGAATTATAGAGGCACTTATGCACCCACTAAAATCAAACTGGAATTATGTCTAAAACTTTTTCATAGTCAGGCTGTTAATGACTCCAGTGCTCTCAAGAAATCTGCTTCTTTTATATTTAGTGCTTTACAGCAGTATAGAACAAGAAAACAGGATTTGTACCACCCCACTTAGACTGTGAGTTTTTAGGGCACAGTGTTCAAACCACACAACCCATGGATAAATTTGTCAGTGGGTGGGATCATATGCAAGAAGAGATTAATAGGAGAAGAAAGAAAAACAGGTTGCAAAGGGATTTAAGGGAGGAGAATCTCAACAGGCATACAGAACCAGAAAAACTCACTTAAAACTTCCTTTTAAAATGCTAATAAAGGATATTAAGTACAGTGCTCTGAGGAAACAAGGCAGATGCAAATACTAAGAACAAAGTAGCTGCTAACCTTCAGGTTTTGGATTAGGGAGTGTTATGATTCCAGAAAGTCCATGAAAGTCCATCAACTCCAGCCTCTACTCCTCTCCTTTCTCCAGGTCCACATAGCAAAGGACAATTTAATACTCAGGCTAAGAGGCTTAAGTATTGGCTTTTACACAATCTTACTGCTTTTGTGTCACTAGGGCTACAGCTATGACTATTTCTACTACTGGTGAAGAAATAAAAGTTCAGATTTTGCTGAATGCTTTGAAGTATTTAGTCAGACAATGCAGTCAATTAAACAACAACAAAAAATCATCAGTTTCTTCCAGGAAATGTGACAGAAAAATCTAACACAATTTAGGAGCACCATTTTATACACAGATTATATAAGATTTGGTGTATATGACAGAAGAATGGAAAGGAAGTCAGAAATGAGAACTATAAGATATCTTTGTTCAGTTAAAAAACAATGTCTGATTGGAACATAGGCAGTACTGGAATGGAATTAGTCTTAATTTTCCCCAAAGAGAAGAAGAAAAAGTAAGTTCAGGAAAGAAAACAGCAAAATTAATTGTCTTTACTGATGGTATTTAATGCATTTTGTAATTAAATTCCAAAGCACTGCATCAAGAGAGTTCATCACTATCATCTTCATTTCATAGACATGGAAAGTGAGATTCATGATCAGAGCAAGTGGATTACAAAAATATGTATCCAAGAAATTGCCAACACTGAAGAACAGATTGTGGAACCAGCAGGCAAATGGATATAAAGAAGAGAGAGAAAGCACATGTAAGCCATACTAAGCAGCCCACATGGTTCCTATTCGTCTATTACCCTCCATACATATATTGAGCTCACTTAGAGGAAAAAGTTAGCTAGACAAATCTCTATCTGTTTCTTATTGCACATAATTATTCTCCTTTATTTGATAAAACAGATTTAAATTACTGCTGCATTGTCAAATTATGTTTCTCTGGCCTATTTCATCAAATACATTGGCTAAATCTGTGTCAGGCGACAATCTTGCCTGCTTGGATTTAATTTAACTGTCAGACATATAGGCCATTTCACCAGTGAATCCATAAGTATATAACACCATTTCAAATACCCAAATCGCTGTCAAGTGCACACAAGATATATTTTCAGTTCAGCAAACTTGTTATCATCACTTCTGCTTTTTGTTTATTATGCAAACCCAATAGCATTCAGGATTTTTGTACAGTTGATAATTGCTAATTATGGAAGGAACAGTAATCTGATTGTCAACCATGGAATCAAATGAATTGAAAATATTCCATCAAGCATTTAACGAAAGTGTAGGAAAAAGACAGACTAAAAATAACAATGAACATGTTCTTTGCGTTGAAAGATCATTGGCAGAAGTAAATCACACAAAATTCAGATCCTTATTGCTTAATCATCTCACATTTCATTAGCTACAGCTGCCAATTGTCTTGTGCAATGTGAATTGCTTTTCAGAACAAAAAGAAGAAGAAAAAAATTTCATAGGCTGGAAATCAGTTTCACTAAGACACAGTGTTGGAATGCAAATATTCATTTCTGAATTAATTCATGACAGAGGGCTTGGCCAACCTGAGCTAATCACACCCCTGGGGTCCTCTAATCCTCTAAAGCTGATTATCTCATGATTGTCACACCCACTGGGAGTTCCCTTTGTCATTAGCAAATTCAAATGGTAGTTTAAAAAAAACCCAACTTGTTTTGATGCTAAGGTTGGGTAGTGAATAACAGCTCCAGCTCTAATCCTTTGGCTGGCTGACAGGAGGAAATGTACTCTAGTATGTCTCATTGCTCTCTCAGAATTACTAGGATTGAGAGAGAACAAACAGCTATCAAGACAGGTGGCAAGATTATATACTGATAAAACAGGTTTGTCCTCCAAACTTAGAGCAGATACAAGTAATAAATACATGCAGTTCTCTTTTTTTTCTATTTGTTTTTTTCTGTGCCTGTTTTGATGGCAAATTAGCACCAAGTCACAAAGAAATTTGTGCAATGGAAATTGCAAATATATTGTACAATACCTACTTTATGATGTTCTCTACAAAATCTGTCTTCTACCAAGACTGTACAAGCTGCAAGAGGAACAGAAAAATTCACAGGATGCGTGTGAAACAACTGGAAGCGAATACATGACAACTGTGTCCAGCAGGTACTTCTTAATGCTGTTTACTAGATTGCATGAATAGAGAACCAAAGTCTAAGTTTAAAGCCCACTACTGGTTTACATACAAGCCCTGCAAAACAGTTTGCACATTCAGCCACATTGTGCAGTAATTCTCCACATAAGATAATTTTAACTGTGTTCTGTGAAACACAATAAAATTAGAACCTGTGTCAAGCAGAAAGATTGTGTATGAAAGCTTGCACTGAGAGTATGATTTCAATTGTTCATTACACTTGTTCTTCAATTTGACTTTGTTCTTTTGCCTGCATTTCCAAGCTGCTGGATTTTGCTTGATACATTAGCTGTCTAAGGACTGTATTTAAGTGTAGCATAGCATCTTTCCACTTCCTAATCCAAACTCTACTTGTCTCTCATCTGAACTGTTTGTATTTCTCATGACAACTCTTTATTTGTGGGGTTTTTTTTCTCTGTTTGTTTTAAACATTTCTCATGACAACTCTTTATTTGTGGTTTTTTTTTTTCTCTGTTTGTTTTAAATAAAAAACCCACATAATTGCAGGTGGGCAGATGTGTGTCTGCACTTGCAGGTATGGGATTTGTGAGAATGTGAAATGTATTAAATTTTGTCGCTGGTATATAAGAAAACTGCTGGTGCTTTACAGAATCCAAGAGCTGGACAGAACCCTTGAGGATCATCAAGTTCAACTCTTGGCCCTGCACGGGACATCCTGAAGAACCACACCATGTGCCTGAGAGCATTGTCCAAACACCTCTTGAACTCTGTCAGGCCTGGGGCTGTGACCACTTCTTGTTTGAAGTTCTTAGAAATACTGGTATGACACACTCTCATGTAACTTATTTTGAATCCATCCATACATTAAGGTTTTACTCAGCTGAAGAGTGTCCAATCTATATTGCAATAAGCAGCTAGTCTAGCTCAATGAAATTCAAACTGATCTCCTGAAGTTTGCATTATGAGATTTAATGCTCCTGCTGCATGAAAGCTTTGAAGGTGCAATATAATGCTTATTTTGTGAAAATGTGGAATGTGATGTGATATTGCATAACATCATAACATGGCTCATGACATTCCAGCAATATAAAGATGTGCTATAAAAGTTTAATCATGTGTGGTTTGCAATTAATTTTGCATGCAACATGAAATTTAGGCTACTAAATTTGTGCTCGCTCTTGAATGAGCTGAGAAATTTTTATCAGGCAAGTTAAAATGTATTCCACCTCACATATTGAAAATCTGTTCTCTGTCTATTGTGAAGTTGGTATTGCATGCACGTTGCTATTCATGTGAACATTTGTACTTCCCTCAGGTGTGCTGTAGGGGCTGAATTAAATGCTCCAAATCATATATGCACGCTGACAAATCCAAGTTATGCAATGAGAAATTTGTGCTGAGTTTACCATGAAGGCACCACTTACCTCTCCCACAAGATACTTGCAATATGTACATTCTATGATATTTTCATTGTAAGCAGGAGATCAGATTTTATAAAAGCAAAGAAAGTAGCAAAACATGCTCAGTACACAAACAGATGCACACACAGAAAATAAGATCTTGAAGATATCACAGATTTTACCAAAATACTGCCTAAATGGTAGCAAGATTTTTTCCTCAAATCTTCATGTGTTTCTGTATATATTGCTTCACATAAAAGATTTTAGGTACAGTTCTGTGATAAGCTTTTAATGGGCTTGATAATTATAATGAAAGTTCTATAAACTGAGTTTATTCTGGCAATTTGCACTATTTGTAGGCATGGTAAAAATTCTCATTTCAAACACAGTGTTGCCAATTTTCACGAGTTTTAATATACATGGTATTTTCATTCATCCCCAGCTCCCTATAGAAAACACTCATGAAATACTTTAAATTTTATTTTAAATAAATTAGTCATGCTAAAATTAAAAAGAAGAACTGAAAATTCAAGGCTTTATGCATATGAACCAAATAAAAATCAGTCAGCACTACAGGAAACTTATTTCTTTAAACTGTCTGACAATGACAATAAAGATTCTACACTAGAAGTGATGGAGAAATATGAAATACTAAAGCCATTGAGTTAAAAGTGATACATTGCAAGCAAGTTATCCATCTACTCATAATGATGACTTTAAGAGGCTGCTTTTCCCACAGAAGTTATAGGGTAAGTTATAAAGCCTGAAAAACATCTAAATTTCAAGGCTCATGTACAAAACTGGTATCAGAGTGTATGAATAATCAGAATTTAAAATAATGTACATTCCAGCTTAAATAGCAGCTTGTTTTATTTTTTAAAAGTTACAAATCTGAAGCAAACTATTTTTTAATTGTATCTGTTAATACACTGCAAAATTCCCATGGGGAATAAGGACATTTAAGTTAATGCCATATGAGAGTGAAAACAATTGAGCTGTAAGAACTGAATTTACAATTGCATTGGTGAACCCAAGTCTCCCTCTGTACTTGCCAGTGATTCAATTCTTCAGCTTTAATTATAAAAATCCTTATTCTCCTGATTGCTTTAGAACCTAAATCTTCAAACTGTTTTGATCAGTAAGCTTGTAAATCTCTTAGGAACTTTTCAAAATATTCTGATGCAAGCTGATTTCTAGAGTGGTGAGTGTAGAAGGTGTGTATGCATTCCCACATGCTTGTGTGCATCCAAAGGACTGTGAGCAGCAGGTCAAGGGAGGTGATTCTCCCCCTCTACTCTGCTCTCATGAGACCCCACCTGGAATACTGCACACAGCTCTGGTGCCCTCAACATAAGAAGGACATGGAACTGTTGGAGCAAGTCCAGAGGAGGCCACAAAGTTGATAAGAAGACTGGAGCATCTCCTTTATGAAGACAGGCTGAGGAAGTTGAGGCTGTTCAGTCTTGAGAAAGGAAGGTTGTGTGGAGACCTCATAACAACCTCTCAGTATCTGAAGGGGCTATAGGGGAGCCAGAAAGGGACTCTTTGTTAGAAACTTCAGTGATAGGACAAGGGGTAACAGGTTCAAATTCAAGGAGAGGAAATTCAGGCTAGATTTTAGGAAAAAGTTTTTTCCTATGAGGGTGGTGAGACACTGGCACAGGTTGCCCAGGGAAGTAGTGGCTGCCCCAACCCTGGTAGTGTTCAAAGCCAGGCTGGATGAAGCCTTGAGCAACCTGGTCTAGTGAAGAGGTGTCCCTGCCCAGGGCAGGAGGGGGAGGGACGAGATGAGCTGTAAGGTCCATTCCTACCCCTAAAATTCTAGTGTTCTATGACTTTATGATCTTCTTCAGTGTGTCACCAACAAAACGAACTGTTTGCCTTCTGAAGTATGACTGAGCTTTTTACAGCATAACTATAGAGTAGAAAAGAGAAATGAGATTTTATAAAACCCTCTCACTTCTTTTGAAAGCTACATATAACCCAATAATTTAGCATGGAGGGAGGGAAGAATTTTGATAGGACTGGTTTGAGCAAACACTTTTTTTTACAGATCTTTTGGAAAAAACTTTGCTCAACAGCATTGCAGCACTTGGTGTCCCCTGTTTTGTATCCAAGATAACTGATCTGAAACATCTCTAACAATTCATGGGTGAGCATGAAGAGATGGATATGGTGTTCAGCTGTGACATGTTGCATTTCCTCTCAACATACCTCATGTAGTGAAGAGTCTTGTGATGAAATAGAAACTTGTCAAAACTGTAGCAGACTGCATGAGTCAAATGGAAATCAGGTGGCAAAAACATCTTCAAAAACTGCGACTGCACTACTTGTATTTACTTCTATCTATTGTGGTAAAACAGGGGCCCTACAAAAAAATCAGGCTCACTCTGTGGAAGTAACATGCTTCCTTGACACCAAAGGAGAAGGAGCGTGTGATAACTTATATTGCATATTCTGTAGACAGTTATTTGGACTCTATTGGCTTCTATAATATTTTGAAAATGCATTCACAATAATATTCTATTTCCATGCTAGTAATGTCAGTAGGAGTCCTGGTAGTACGCTATTTAGGCACACTGAGAAAATAATAGGATTTACAATAGCTGGCAATTTGTTTTCTACTGCCACAATGTCTGCTTTTGTTACAGTCTTTGTAGCTGTTAGAAATTTCTTTCTGGCTATTCTATTCATCTTTTCCACAGAAGCATTTCTTCAGTGTGAATCGTTCCAGTATGAATTGGAGTGCTTTTGCTGCCATAAGTTTTCATTATTAGAACTAATACAAATAGTGCAAATGTTTTTCCAGAAAGAGTCATTCACATTTTTAATGTTTACTAGTTCTGTCTGTGGGCCTGTGGTACCAGCAGTACTACATACTACTTCAGAAGGCAAAGTATATTGCCAAATACTGGTAGCATGGCTATTGTTGTCTTTTCTTCCTTCATCCCTCCTAATTATTGGAGGGAACTAGCCTCCATGTCTTCCTTTACCCATTGTCAAACCATTTTGGTGATCTTTCTTTGGTATATGTGATAAAATGAGAAGGAAGGGGAAGGGAGAAAAAGTATTTGTTTGTCACATCTTAAACAGAGAACTGTAGTCCTAAACTTCCTTTTGAAAGTCCCCACCAATCCCATAGCAAACCAAGTGTTGCTCTGGTCACCTACCACACAAGGATAATAGTAATTAAACTTTTAATTGTTAAACACTTTTTTCAGATTAACTAGTCAGAGCTGTCTTACTACCTAAATGCCCAGCAGAACTCAATCCACAGACCTAGCTAGTCCCAAAGTCAGACCTATCCAACTCTACTGACCAAAAGATGCTTGCAGCCAGTGTCTGATACCTAAAGGTATGTTTCATTCTGTATCCTCATCATTTGACTCAGCAGCCCATTTTTCCAGAAGGGTAAAGATGAGACTAGAAGAAGTCAAGCAACTAAGTGTAAGGCTAAACTCAGGGTCAGTCTAGTTAGATGCAGTTCAGGAGACTCCTAATTGAGTTAGCACTGTGGGACACAGCATTTGGTCCCAAGGCTGGGGTCCAGACAGTGTTTCCAATGGCACAGTCTCAAAAGTACCCATTGTGGGGTTAATGCATTTAAATATTTTGACTTTTTATACTCAGATCAGAAGATGCAAACACATTTAGTCAAAGATTATTATTAGAGGTTAATTTGCTGGGGTTTTTTTTTCTGCCAAATTGCCAATTAATGTAGGTGGAAAGAAATATTTTACAGATGTATAATCAAGCCCAGAAAGGAACTAGAGCTTCAATTGGAGTCTCTAACTATTAATGTATTAAATTATCCTGATGTATCTTCAGCTGATTATATCAAGCACTCTTCTAGAATTTGAGAAAGTAGTAATAAATTAAATGATAAATGACTATTGATTATTTTTAACTTATCCTCTGGGTTTTGATATGAATATTAACAACTGATGCTGAGACATGGTGAACACAGACAGTAGTTTCAAACAGATACTTCACATCTGCATAATAATTGTGTATCAGGGTTGCATTTTTCCCTATGCTCCATTGCTAGGTAATGATGTTTTATGGCTATACTTTTTTAGCATATATGTATGCATATGCACATAATAGCAAGTTCCCTTCAGATGCAGAACAACAGCTAACTAAAATGGTTTTGTTCTTCTGTTAAGGATGTTCAGTGGGAGGTACAGAGGAGGAGGAGAAGTCCAAACATGGTTTATCACATTTCATTGCCACACCATGCTCCTTTTAAGCACCAGACTCTATGTAGCTATTGTCAGAGAAACTATTTTAATTTTTTTAGCATTATTAATATTTAATTTGATTTTTTAAGGGATCATTTCTCACCTTATCTTCCCTGCTTTTTGCCTTCTGACACCCACAGGACAAGTGAGTGTGAGAGGCAGCAAGTATGTTCTTTTCCTTAGGTGAAATGCACTTGCTTCAAAGGGTATGTCATTTCTAGGCTCATCTGTTTCATTTAGAAAAAGTAATCACCCCCACGGAATAAACATATTGTTCAATCAATATACAAGTTAAACAGAGCATGCCCAGGTACACGGATATATATGCACCACAAAACAATTGCAAACATTTAAAGATCTGGAAGTCAGAAATGCCATTGTCAACCCTTTTTGTAAAGTATGATTACATAAAAATCCTGAAAATGCTACTATTGCACACAAGCCATGGTGGTAACATTATACTACACAAAGAAATACCAGCAATTTTCTAGGTGCCAAGTTCATTTTGTTTCAAAAGCATTTTGTTTCTCTATACAAAACTGCTATCAACAGTAGGTTTTGTTTAATGCAAAACAATTACAAGGATAGATAATAGCTTCTATGATACCTAAAAAGTAATATTCATATTACTACAGTAATTCTAATGAAATATAATTTCTTAGTAATTTTTGCATAATAAATGTTGTCATGTTACAGCACATAAGGATGTTTTATTGGTTTTTACAGAATTCCAGTTCCTTCCAGAGAGCTCCCTGCAGTTTTGTCTCCCAATTACAGAAATATTCTTGAATGCATTTTTAGAGAGTCACAGGTCAAACTACCTAAAGAGACAGCTATAGACCAGCTGAAAAATGTCTGTTGAAGGTGGCCAGCTACTGGATTCAGTTTTCCCTAGCAAATTTGGCCCTGAAAGATAATCAGAAATCTAGATGCCACAGGTTGATGGAAAAATATTTTTGCTTCCTACTTGTCCCAAACTGTCCACATAATCAGCTTTTAATAGGGAGGGAGAAGCAGCAAATTACCGTGAGAGAGGGCACTATGTGGGTCCAGATGGCGACGTGACGTCGGAACAGTTCTGCACTGTGGTGGAGAGCAACTGTCACACCAACAGCAAACAGATACAGAGCACTCCTACACAGACTTCACACTATTCCACTGTCTTTGGCGCAGTCCAAGCACACAGTTTTGGCTGTGTTAGGCCCTTGCATATAATCAGCTGAAGGACATAGATGTGTGATGACTGGAAATGAGAATGTAGAGGATTCTGAAATAACACTGAAAGAGTCAATTATATTAAAGGATAGGAATTACACATACTGTGAGTGAAGTGCATGTAGGATGTAGATGGATAGAGCAGTCATCAGCTAAAATGGAAACAGTTTATGAAGGTTGAGCTCTAAACTAAAATCCATTTTGCTGTCATTACAGGAAGCTGTAAAGTTAAATCTGACAAGAAAGGCTAAGCAACATCAACTGAAATTTAATTTCATGTGTATCAGGTCACATTACATATGGCAAATAAGATTTACTACAAGTTTAGTGTTCAGGAATCCTTTGTGAACATATGTTATTTATTTGTAGGCATACACAAAATCACTTACTTTTAAACATGCCACAATCTTCTGCATTGTTTGCAAATCACTAGTATTGACTATTCATAGCATGTAATTGAACATTTAGCTCATAAAGCCAAAACTGCCATTCTTGAAGGATGACAGAGAATGTCCAAATAAAATAGAGATAACAGAGGAAAAGACACTGTTGATATATACATCCAGAGGACTACTTGTATCTCCTGAAATTTTAGTAAATATTCAGAAACTGCAAATACAAAGACTAGACAAAAAGGTGGAGATGAATACACTACAGTGTTCATTGATTAAGTCAACTATTAACAACTGGGTTTTAGCTCTGATCCTAAGAATTTCACTTAAATATCATGTAGAAGCATTAAAATTTCCCAAAGTAAGGACAAAAATAGAATTGAATATAGTGAGTAGTCTTTGTATTTTAAAAAAACCCTGAAATATTACTTAATTCCATGGAGAAAGCAGCATAATTATAAGCATAATAATAAGCAGCATAATAACAAGTTAGCAACTTTTCAATATCTGAAGAGGCCTACAAGGGAGCCGGAGAGGGACTCTTTGTTAGGAACTGCAATGATAGGACAAGGGGTAATGGATTCAAACTGAAGGAGGGGAAGATTGGGTTAGATACTAGAAAAACGTTTTTTCCTGTGAGGGTGATGAGACACTGGCACAGGTTGCCCGGGAAGCACTGGCTGCCCCAACCCTGGCAAAGTTGAAGTCCAGGCTGGATGAGGCCTTGAGCAACCTGGTCTAGTGGGAGGTGCCCCTGCCCATGGCAGGGGGTTGGGACTAGATGATCTGTAAGGTCCATTCCAACCCTTAAATTCTATGATTCTATGATTCTATAATAATAAAATACTTCATGAAAAAAATGAAAATACACAAGGCAGCAGAATACAACTCTGAAAAACTTAGGCAAATCAAGAGAAAATTAACTTCGCTGCAAGTCAAAATAATTTAGGCTCCATAACCTAAATGATTTACTTCATACAAATGAAGATATAACTAGCACCTTTCATGAAAAAGGACAACCTATTACAGAGAAACTTCAGAGATTAGAGAAAGAGGTTGCAGAAAAACAACCAGTGATCTAAGAAAACATAAAAGCAATTCCCTGAGCACAAGAAACTTTATCTGAACCAGAATCCACTAATAATCTAGGATTGCTTAATTTGTAGAAAGTTTTTAAGGCAAAAATGACCAGAAATTCTTCCTTCATCCCTCTGTCAGTCCTTAGTCACAAAGATACATCACCTTAGTAATCTTAATCATCAATCAATCTTAATCAGCACCCATAGTGATTATTTGGAATTTTAACTTGAAAGCTATGAAAATTAAAACAATTATTCTGCATACCAGCACTACTTTTTTTGTAATGTGTGATGATCACCTTCAGAAAGCAAGTTAAAATGTTCTAGCCAGAAGGGGAAGAAATTATGCTAAATGACGATTTGTTTAAAAAACCCTTGAGAAAAGTAGCAGAGTGATTCTACTATAAAATTAAAAATTAAAAATATTGCAATGTTTAAGAAGTCTAATAGGTCAGAAGGACGTTCCTGGAAAGGTGTTCTATTCTACAGAAGAGATTCAAATATCTTCTGGTTAATGTGTAAAATCTTGCAAGAAAACATTAAAGACATTTTTCTTATTCAGTACTTAATAACTTTTAAAATAATAAGTAGACTCAATGATTCTACCAGCAACACTATAATCTGATGTCCTGTTTTCAGTACAGAAAAAGAAAAATGTATTTCCCTTTACCAAAGAGCTTAATGACTATGGGTCATGACATCAACAGTTCTTGTAATTTTTTCCTACTTTTTCTTGTTTGCTTTACTCCCTTACAGGTGAAACATTGAGTATGAAACAGAGGAAGTAATGAAAATATTGAAAAGGTAGCCTGGCTCACAAAATATTATACTCTAATGTCTACAACAGCATAAATCAGGATTGCAGTAGTTCCTATGAATAAAAGCCTTGTGGATGATGAAGTTAACTCTTTCTAAGGGCTCAGGACAAACTGTTTTTCTGATCACAATGGCCTTATTTCCTTCCTGAAGGACATGACCTCAAAGCAATGATAGACATTCAAAAGGTTTTGTGAAGAGCATGAAAAATGCATTAACTTCGCATGCAGTGTAGCATCTTACCTGCTCTTATTCTTTATTATATTCAGTAATAGGAAACAGAAATGCTACAATTACACCTCCACTTTTCAGGGCCTCCCCTGAACAGGTCCTTTACCCAAAGTTAGTGCAATACTGTTGTGCTCAATGGTTTGGTTCAATTCAATTCCAGGGGGTTACAGCACACTGGGAGAGATAAGAATCAAAGGAAGAAAAAAAGGAACACACAGCATAGAGGATCATTTTTCAGTTGACATTCTAACAGGGGGATGACACAGCCAGGCACCACTTACAGCAACAAAACTGTTTAGGAAACACTGCACAGAAGAGGATATACAGAGATGGGGATGTATATGTAGCTGGTGCATGTAAATAGGAACTGAAGATAGAAATGGAGTTTTCTGTTATCTACAATAATTAGATAATCATTTTGCTTATATAAAGCAAACCAGTTAAATAAAATCAGGATGCTCTACCCTGGTTTAAAGCAGCCTAAAACAAAAGGGCTACTATCTTCAGATTCTTTAGCTTGTTACCAGCACAGGCATTAAAAAATTATGGCACAAATTTGCACAGATTTTTTAAGACAGATTTTGGTAGTTTGCTATTAATAAGACACTATTATAACATTGCTATAGCAACCCAAGAGTTATGGTTGAAAAGACATTTTCTAAGCCTTTCTACCCAGGTGCTTCTAACTTTTAAAGCTTTTGAAAATGCTTTTAAATGCTCACTGGTTTAGCTTGAATATTTCCAGTCTGTTGTTAATAGAAAACACTTTAGAAAAGTTTTTTTGGAGGGGAATGTCATGCTTGACAAATCAGCATGTATAAATATTATACTTCTTGCATTAAGAGGTATGTTCAGAAGATGAGGTAGTACTCAGCGAAATGAAAGGAGGAAGATGTCGATATGATGAGTAAGGCTATAAGTTTATCCAAAAAAATAAGTCAGTAAATTCAAAATGCTGATATTCTCAACACCTGTAATTCTGTTCTGAGCAGAGAGATTAATATACTAAGCAGTGCACCCTTAAATGACTACAGAAAGCAGCATACACTGCAATACAAAACACTATGTAAGCACAAGTGAACGTTATTTTGGGAAACAATTTCTCCGTTTTTATGTACAAAACCTTATGCTAACACAGGACAAAATTTACTCTGGCAGAAATGCAGCAGAGATGAGAAGAAAGCCCATAAGCTTGTTATTGGGAAGTTTTCCCTTCAAGAGGTTGTATCCACTTAAAAAGTAACAACACTTTTCACCTACAGACCTATATGCAGAGCCAATGGATCAGCTCTGTAGCATTTCTTGGCTACCATGAGAAGCAGATCTATTTTGTCTGTCTGCCATTTGAGACCTACGTTGCTCTTAGAGGAAGCCAAACCTGTGTGGAGGTTTCTTCTATTCCTCCAAGTATGAAAGGACCTGTAGGCAGGGTGGAATACTCTAGGAAGCCCACAATTTTTCTTTTCTGCAAGTGTTGCCTGACGACTGTGAATTAAATTGGACACTCTCACAGATGACATGTTTTCATTTCCAGTTAAAAGAGAAAAATCAAATATTCTCACACAAGTCAAATGCTTTAATTTTTCCAATTTTTTTGAGCCAACGCTGAATCATGATGTTTTGGTCCCAGTGAAACAATCATGACTGGAATCACAGAAATATATCTCCCTACTCCAGAACTGGATTATTTCTGACATCTATTTTCCTCTATCACCTTCTCAGAAAACCTCTATGATTCCACAATCTCACAAGACAACCTGCCTTATTGTTGCACTGCACTTAGGAAGGTGTGGTAATCTTAGGGCTAGGAAGATTTTCTTCATGTCAAACATAAATCTCTCTTCCTGAAATTATGCTGAATTTATCTCTTGAAGATAAAGTAATGTGTTCAGCAGAAGATGATGTGTGAATGATGATGTGGTGACTTGTGAAGCTATATCATCACTTCTCAATGTGCTATTCTTACAGAACAGGTGGTTTATGTTTTCACTAGAGATCAGTTAAAAAGACACCATCACCTAGGGGGAAATAAAATAGTCCAGATTTTAATAAAATTTAATTTGCTACTACTATTTTTTTGCGGTTTTCACAGCATACAGTGTACAGTATTGTATACAATACAATACAAATGTACAAGCTCATGAAGGGCTTTTGCATGGAATGCTTTCTGTTTGCATATAATATAAATCAGATCTTGAAGGAAAAATATCAAGTTTTTATTTAGGCATTTAAAACCCTTTTTCCATATGTGCTGAACCCTCTACAGAAAAAGTCCCTTTTAAGCAGCAGATACATACTAATAGACATTAAAGACCACAATGTTTTCAAACATCTGAAAAATTCACACAGCATAAGCTCCTTGATTCATGCAGAACATACCTAGAAAAGACACTGCTTTCATGGCATTTGTTGACAGAAAATAATGATTTCCTATTTTAGGTAAATTAAGAATTTTACATTTCCTAAGGTTAAAGGTTTCTAAACACAGCTGTTTCTGGCATAATCAGAGAATAAATACATATGGAAAAGAAACCAACTGATATATTATGTTTCTTACTGCTAAGTGAGTAGTTTATCAAAACATCTGACTTTTTTTCTTCAGGAAGAGATGACCACATTTAATTGGTTAAATGTTTTTTGTACAGCTTGTACTTGCTGTGTTTTATACTTCTGGATATTGATTAAACATGGCAAAAAAATGGATGAGAAATGTAGAGAAGAATACACAGGCCACTACTGCTCAGTTGTGGACCAGCAAAGATTTCAAACTCAGGGGACAGAAGGGGACTCAAACTAAAGTAAGCTTTCACATCAGAAAGAGTGAGTTTAATTTGCACATCAGTCCTGAGAGAAAAGAGTAACATAGGTTTGGCTGGGATAGAGAGGGTGTGATCAAAGACATCAGTATATGATGAATGTAGAATGCACTGATCACAATCTCATTTTGAATAAGGGTACTGAAGTTGCTGTTGCTGAAGGTCTAAATTCAGTCGTTGTCCCAGCGGTCCAAAAGGATGATAACAGCATGCAACTGTGAGAATAGTTAAGAAAAATAAAGGAGCTAGTACATCCTAGAATCAGAGTCACATTTCTGCAATGAAGCAATTTGGCAAATTAGTGACACCAAAACCTGAAAAAGCAGGAGAGACAACTGACACACACTGATACAGAAAATCCTCGGCAGTACAACAACTCCTGGCACAGAACATGTATCCAGATCCAGACCTGCTGCAGTGTAATTGCAACTCCATAGCAATCAAACATTTAAACTGTGTAAATTGTGTCACATTTGAATCTCTTAGGTTTTATACCAATTTCAATTTTTTTCCTGTAACAATAATCAGTATAAGAGCTAGCAACAGTATGGAAAAATGACAGGCAGTAACAGCCACCTTAGGATTCTTAATGGTTCTTCTGTGCTGCTTATGGAGGTGCTGAGTTCACAAAATCATAGAATGCTTTGGCTCATAAGGGATCTTAAAGACCAAGTAGTTCCAACTCCCCTGCCAAGGGCAGGGACACCTTCCACTAGACCAGGCTGCTCAAAGCCCCACCTGGCCTTGAACACTTCCAGGGATGGGGCATCCACAGCTATTCTGGGCAACCTGTACAAGTGCCTCACCACCCTCATAGTGAAAAATTTCTTCCTTACATCTAATCTCAAGCCTACCCTCTTTCAGTTTGAAACCATTATCCCTTGTCCTGTCACTATAACCCCTTGTAAAAAGTCCCTCTCTAGCTTTCTTGCAGGCCCCTTTAGGTATTGGAAGGTGCTACAAGGTCTCCTTGGAGTCTTCTCCAGGCTGAACAATCCCAAATCTCTCAGCCTATCTTCACAGGAAAGATGCTCCAGCCCTCAGAGCATCAACAGGTGACTGTATCACCATAATTTTTGTTTTCTGGCTAAAACGAAAAGTCCTAGGAATTCAGTTCTCACTGTAGTCTACCAGGAGTTCCATAAAAGAGCAATATGCTGTGGGTTAATTTTCCACATAGAACATTTCACACAGCTCAGTACATAGAAAAGGAATCCTCAAAGGAATAGCAAGCGAACTAATGACTAAAGATGGGGGCTGTCGAGGGGGTAGGTTTATAAAAACAAACTGGTTGTATCTGAAATCATTTGTATTAACCACTTAGTTAACTTTGACTCAGAGTACATTGCTTTCCCTCTCTTAAGATCTAGTCAGGCCTTTCTCCCTACAAACCTGTCCATGAAATTCTGTAGCGTTCAAGAATTTTTGCAAAGTCAGAGAATAGTTAGCAATTAAATTTGATAACTAGTCACTTATTGTGAAGAAGGTTATATAGAAGGTTATACATGTTTGCTGTCAAAAGTGTTCATTTATCACTTATATGACACCTAGGAGACACAAGAATGCTGAAGCATGAAAACAGTGCACTGAGGTTAAAACATTTTTGTTTCTTCACACCTTCAACTAAGATGTATGATGCTGCTACTGAAAAGCTATTCATATTTGGAACCAAGTCAGGTCTGAAACAGGTTTAACATATTCTAGGTGAGGAAAAATATAATAAGTAAATAAGAAAAGTCATTTATTTACCAAACCCTTGTAGCTGCAGTGTAACTTAACCCAGTGTAAAATGTTACCAAATAAGAATTGTGACATTCCACACAGGTGTAAATGAGTAATTACACACAGGACACAGAGTGTACAGCATACTGCACAGGATGCAAAAAAAGTTCCTATTTTTATTCAGCTTAATTTTTAACTGTCACTAAATCCACCTAAGTACAATTTCCTTCTTTTTTTTTTCTTATCCTTGGGTTTGGTTTATTTTGTATATGTGTATGAAAATATCCCACTTGTACTCACTACTCCTATATAAATGAGACACAATGGGATGAGTTACACAGGTGCATCAAGACTCCTCCAGAAATAATAGTGAAAAATTATATTTACAAAGACCAGATTATTTTTAACATGTTTTCTGGTGTTCTCCATATTTCTAGCCAGGAGTGATTCCCTGCCATTTTTGTTGGACCTGGGCTCATTTACTGTAAAACGAGTCCATTCTACTGTAGACCACAGTCACTTCTCATCATGATGCACTGTACAGCTACTTTACTGTAATTCATGTCTTTTCAAATGATTTAGCTATTTTCTGCTTTGATTTCAACTGAGATATTACTTATCTTTGCTCATTATTTCTTACAACATGTTTCACACTTTAAGTTCTATATTCCTGAGAAATGCCTGTATTAAGAATTTTATAGTACCAAGTTAAGACTGAAATATACGAAGCATGTGTTAAGGAATCTTCGACTTACTACTGTCAAAAGGCAGTGCAACTGAAAACATGTGTTTTCTTTAATCTTCCTAAAACATATGTAAAGTATAGAAATGTTAAAAAACTATGTGCACATTTTTCTAACTATAACCATTGCTTACTATTCCAATACAATATAGAGGTCAAGAAAACACAGATGATCCTTATCCTATCTAAACCACACAGTACATTAAGAAGCAAGTGCCAGAAAGTAGTAATTCTGTGAATATCAGAAGTCTTCTTTCTGTTGGAGACAGATTTGTCTTTTTACTCAATATTACTAATGAAATACCATGAGTTCACTTGTTATTGGACAGCAAAGAATACACACAGGAGAATAATAATTTCAAGACTGCAACTGTGGGAAAAAACAAAGTCAGACTTTGCATCTGGACACTCCACAGAGGAGAAAAACCCAGACTAACAATATTATCTCTAATACCGTAACACCCAACACAACAAGAGTCCCACAGTCCTCTGCATGGATTTTCTACTGTCTAGCAAGAATGAGCCCAAATTGCATTCTTTCTTTTCAGAGGAATACAAAATAAACTCCTTTTCTTCTGTGTGGCCATCTTCTTTGATAAAACTTAAAGACACTTTGAATCCCTCTGCTCCTCTTCCAAGTTTTGCCAAAGGCTTAAAATGCATTCATACAGTATAATCACAGGCATTTTGTTTCCTCAAGAAACCAGGCCTAAAGCCAGATGAAGGAAGCACTAACAAGGACCAGTTAGTTTATTATGGTGAGAGGTGACAAGGCTGGCCAAGCAGGCATTCAAATGAGAACAGCTGATCTGGAATGAAAGGTCAAGTAAGGCAGTGAGATGTGTGGCCAACCTGGAAAATGAGAACTTGAGGGGATGGAAACAGACAAACACAAAGAGAAAGAAACATGAGAGAAAATCAGAGAAGAGAAGAGAAAGAGGAATAAATAGAAAAGAGGGAGAGTAGATGAGAATATGGAGAGTAAAAACTGGCTTGTTGGGGAGTAAAGATTGACACGGCTTAACAACTAGTCCCTCTGGAGGATATCATCTCAAATTATTTGCAAGAACAAATTCATTCATCTTCATGCAAATTATGCAAGGAAAAAGAGGAGGGCATCTCAGAGGAGATGTTATCCACTCAGTCCTTCCACTTCTCTGAGGAAACAGCAGCTGCTCAGCACTTCCAAGGCAAGGAAGTGAAAACTAGCTTTATGTAACAGCTGCAAATGTAGACTGCCAGGAAGTCAAAGTAGTTCATTGCTCCTTCAAGAGTCTAAAAATTCACAGCTCCTGTGATCCACTGGAAGCTTGTTGGGGGCTATAACAAACAATTTGAAGAACTCTCCTGTAGAGAATATCAGTTGTGGGAGCACAGAGGGATGATGCAAGCAATGGAACCTACAAAAGGAAAAAAATCTATATATTTCAGGTGACATAAGAGATGCCAGTGATCAGAGGCTCTGGGTGTGATGGATATTCTCCAAGATGGTGCAGAGAGAATGCTGCATACTGCAATCGCAAGAATGAGAAGCTGTTCAACACATATATTTGAATGATGTTGGAAAATAAACTTCAGTAAAAGAAGGCTCATGCTCCAGGATTGGGAAAGAGGTCATGGTGAGAGAAGTTATGGAGCTCTGTGACAGCTAATTAATTAACTAATAATCAGTAACCATAGGTAACCACTGACACTATAACTGGTTTGGAAATGTTATAAGAATGGGAACAATTGTAAAGATTCAAATTAACTTGATCTGAGGATGAGAAGGCCTTTAGTTTTATTTAACAATTTATTCTGAGTTTAAGATTAATTTAAAACCGAAAAATGCAACTGAATTATTTTAATCCTTTCTTGACATGGGCTTAATGAGGGCCAGACCATCTCATCAGCTCCAGCACTCTCCTTGCTAAAAGGAGCATTGTGGTGGGTAGTGCTGAACATGATGTAAAAGGCAATCCCCTCCATAACTGCCCATGCCCACAACGCTGGTGCAAATCACATCCTGCGTAACTGTGGAAAGACACACAACAAGAGAGGAGCACAAAAGCTACAGTTCTATTTGCACCATCTACCCCTACAGAGCTGAGATCTCACTATTTCTCTCTCGCACCTTTTCCAGAAGGAATGCCATAGTTTGACCTTCCTTATAACAGTACCTGTGGAACAGTCCTCTCTTTTGGTGGTAAGAAAAGTACATGGTATGGAGGGAAGAGGCAAGGTTGGCATCTTATTTTCAGCTCTCATTCCTTCAAAAGAAAATATCAATTTTATTTCCAGGGAACAGTCCCACAAGAAGCCTGAGCAGTCTCTTGAGGCTTGACTGCACTTGATGGGAATGCGAAGGGAGGGGGAAGCACCATAGGCAGGCAGGAGTGTGCATTAACAGCGCTCCTCTGCTTTAAAATTAGACATGTTTCACAACAACTCTTCTTTCTTCTCATCTTTAAACCTGATTGTTTTCTAAGAAACTCTGAACTGACAGTACCTGTTTTTGAAATTTGGCTAGAATACATAGAGATGGAAAAGACAACCCAAAAGACACAGGTTACTCTGTAGTTCCAACTGGTGGTCTCAATAAGCCTTAACAACAAGCACCCATTCATGCTTCCTAGGACCCTGAAATGTAAATAGGGAGAATTCTCATTTTACAGATGGGGAACTCAGACACAGAACAGTTCTGTGACTGCTGGGGTCAGAGGGTGGCAATGCTATCTATCTCATCTGCCAATCTCTGCTGCCCTTTCCCAGAGTATATGATCTTCTCTCACAAATTAATAACCAATATTACAACAGGCCACAAATCTAAATTTGCTCTTTTCATTCCCCAGACAGGGTATATCTAACTTATTTCCTCTTCTCGCTCTCCATTCTGACCTTATCTCCTTTCCTCTTTTCTTCATTGCTGCTTTCAGCTGTGTACATTGTGGGGATAGCAGGGTGAAAATAACATGTTATACTTTACCCTGAAGGCTGTGAAAGTTGTGATCATTGTTGTCTGTTTCAGCAAGGACTTCAGAAGTCTTCTATGTCTTCTACTGTCATGAGACTTACCCTAGAGCTTAGGAGAAACACTTCTCATAATGTAAAGTCAATGGCAGGAGAGACCATTGTCTGAAAACAAGCTGTACTAGGCAGTGACTAGAAAACAAAGCTTTTAAAGGGAATAATGATATTCTGAAACTGACCCAAGTTCTGTGAAGGGCCAGCCTACAGGGGAAAGCAAACTTATTGGATTCCAGGCAGCATGGTAACTATTAGTGGACTGGTACACCTGAAGACAGAATAGAAATCTCCCCCTTCTAATGCTTGGCAGAAAAGGGCTATTTGTTAGTTGGGCATTCTGTTGTATGTGGAAATACCAGGAAAAGCAGTCTGACTTGAGCACAGTTCTGAACAAAATACCTGATCTTGATGATCTTGCAGCTTCTTTGCCAGGTGCTGGAGCATCCTGCAGCAAAGGTACACAGGCATCACCCCAAATTACAAGCAGGCACATTGTACATTCCTAGGGAGTGCCTTTTCCCAGAACCTTGTCAACTTCTTTGCAGCATATTAAGTCCTGTGACTGCTGTATGATTACTGCCCACCAAAGAAGGCTGAGCTGTTGTGGTAAATATGCTCAGGTCTCCTCACAGTACAGTCCTTCCACAATTCACTGTGTTCAGCCCAGCGTGAGAAGTTAATCCACAGCCTCAAGATACTAAAATGAACATATGAATTTCAGACTGTGGAAACCTCAGAGGTTTTATTCAAGTTTATCTGCAAGTATTACATGACCTGCAAACTATGTCACAAACCAGATTTGCTTATTCGTGTTATATCTGACAGAACTGTTAAGAAAATGGAGGAATAGACTGGAAGAAAAGTGAAATATTTTTACAGGTGGTGTTCACCTGTAGAAGGCCACACATTCTCAAAAAAGTGGATGATTTTTTCTTTAGTGGACGCTTTAAAGTACTTGAGCTGAAAGACTTTGTTTGAGGGCAGACTCACAACAGGGTAACTGAGCAACTTCATTTTTCAGGCCACACCTGTGTTTGTAACTGAGTTTGTGACCAGCTCAATGGCTGGTTACCTGAATAACCAAACTGGTTACCTGAGTAACAACCATGTAACTGACTGGATACATGATTTGGGATTGTCTGAGTACAGTCTGGGTGAATACCAAAGTGCCTTAGGAAATAAGCTTCACCAGCATGTAAATCCTACAAGCACCAATCTTGGGAACCCTCTCTTGTGGTAAGATCTGAGCTTGAAGGTAGATATATTTAAATGATACTACTTCCATTTTGGCACTTGTGGCTGAACAGTACAGATTCTCTTCTCTCCTTGCTGTTCTGTATACCCCAATGCACTGACTTTAGCTAGCTGGTGCCATCTGATCTGGTTTTGCTAATGAAGGTTAGGGTAGAGCTGTACATCAGCTAATACAGATCTAGATATCTGAATACTGTGGGATGGTAGATAGGTGCTTTTTCCCACTCATTTCTCATTTTTCTCTTTTTAGTGGGCGCAGAACACAGAACCTGTTAGCCCTGAGCCTCAGCACAAAAACTCTTTGTATTCTGCTGGACATTACTTGTATGAACTGTGCTTTTTAATAGTTCAGGATGACCCCATCAATAGCACAATAACTGCTAAGAAACAATGCAAAGGAGTTGATTTGCACTTTTTAAACTCTTTTTCTACTTCTTGGGTAGACTTCTGTGAAAGATAAATTTGTAAAGACTGACTTGACTGCTTCTTTGGTACAAGAAACCAATGAAAAATAATGTATTATTAAAGACAGGTTTGTTTGCTTCAGGATTTCACACATTTTGAATCACTATCCACATCAACAAAGTTTAATACTTAATAATTTGATAGAACAAATCTTAAAATCACTGTATTTCTTCATTGAAAGAGGTATCAAACAAGTGTTTCAGCCCGAATTATATTAGTACCATACTACTTCAGTGTTAAGTATGAGAAAGATACCTAAAAAGAAAAATTTCTTCTCTTTCTGGAGACTTAAAATGCACATTGTAAAATGTCCGTTATTAAACTTACATACTGATAATTTTGATTAATGGAACCATTTTGGTTCTACATCTACTTTATCCTTGGTTTGGTGCTGAGACAGTAAAGTACCACACCAATATGTCAGATACTGATATTAGCAGATATCATACGTAAAACATTGATGGGAGTTACTAGCTTTTTTCTAAACAACCTGACCATCTATTCATATGCTGGCATTTAAACACATAACTTTAAATATCTGTTTCCCAGTTTAATATTAAATTAGAAGAATTTGATTCCATTGACCAATATGTTCCCTATCTTAAAATTTCCACTAGTAGGATTAATAAAGTCTACTAGCAAAAACATTACTATTTAAAATCATGATCAGCCTGACAGCAAAGGCCAGAAGTTCATTCTCACACATAGCTGAAAGAAGGACAAAAATAAGCAGACCTCAGGAATAATGATCTCCATTTAGCTAATTAATTAAAACAACGTAAAGTAACTTAGGAATAAGAATACCCCTGAGAGATATTTTCATGGCTTTCAAGATCATGAATACAGTACAAAGTAAAGTAATCTTTTGATGTTAGATGAGTGGAAGCAGCTTCATCGGCATATTTTTTCTGCTGTTTTGAAGTTAGCACCATGTTCTTATTTGTTTTGTCATAGTACAGTCCCCACTATTTTTATTTAACCAGAAAGCACTCTTAAAACCATAGTATGTTAGTATTCACATTAAGTATTACTGAGAACATAATAAAATGGTAGAAAATTATAACTATTAGAAAATCAAGCATGAATAGGCAATACTATAGTTTGTCTGATCCAAGCAGAGCTGGCATGAATTAGGCTTGTGTTTCCTAGGCCTTCTCACCAGCATTGCACAGAACACAGGAGCATCATTTCAGCTCAACTCTGGTTGGAAACACTAAATCACTTTAAACTTAGGCTTTAACTGACACTTTCATTGTGCTAATTATACTTCAAACTTCCACCTTAAGTTCCTGCCCCTCCACACTGTGCCATCCTCATGAATAGCATGCTCAGTGATATATAAGTGCAGTCACACAACCCTCCTACCTGAAGAGATAGAGTAGGTTAATTTACATATTATTAAATGCTGTAAGGAAAAGCATACACTGCAGTGCCACACTGCATTGTGAAGGAGGGCTCCAGTAGCAGTACTGCACTGGAAAACACACAACAATCAGTCTGTTGACACACATGTGAATAAAGGTAGGGAAAAGACACAATGGCTATTTAAGACAAAAGTAACTTGAGAAATAACTGCATTTGGCAGTGCAGCTGTGCTCTGCAGGGGCACTGAGAACATCCTTGATCTCTCATTCTCTGCTGGGAGTGCAGTAGCAACAGCAGACGTGGCCCGCCAGGAAGGACACTCATCCATCAGCTGCTACCCAGCCAGCCTAACAGTAATGAGGGACTCCAGAGGGGAGCCTGGTTCAGTTCTCACTCAGAAGGAGGACGTTGCTACAAAGTGTAAAATGGAAATTCTCATTATAAAAAGAAACAAAAGCTGAAAGAAGTTTGTCATTGAAACCATGGGACGACTAAAATCAAACTGGTCTCACACCTGCTAATCATAACTTCTTTGCTGTGCAAAGATTTCTGGCTGGTGATACTAAAAGAGCTACTTGAAGATAGTCACATCTTGACATCACACAGATGGGGGTGATAAAAATGACTGTAACACTAAAAGCAGCTCATTTTTAAGTCTGCACCACTTCACTACTCGAATACTTCAGGGAAACACTTCAACATGCTCAATGACAAACATAAACCCTCCATCTATGCTAAGGATCTAATCCTTTCTTGCCCTTCAGTTTTGCCAGTCTATCTCCAGGGCTTGACTTTCCATCTCAGGTGGCTTTAGCTGCAATTATTTAAGAAATCACCACTCTGGCTCTTCGCTTGGATGTGACTGCTCCAACACCAGAAGTAATAGAGCAAATATATGGAAAGTCTTCAGTTAGGGCTGTCCTCCCCTCTCAGCCCTCACCACCACCATCCATGGAGATCCATTGCTGACACACATTTGCTCCTGCTACAACTGCTATGGGAACAACTCCCACTGACAGGAGAGAGACTGCTGGTGATGCCAAGAAATGCCTGGAAAAGAACTACTCCCAGACTTGTATCTCTGAGGAACAGGTATTTGTTTATACAGCGCTGGGCACAAGGGGGATCGCTCCACCAAACTTATGCAACCAGGAACAAAAACTTCACAGTTTATATACATTAAATGCTCATACATATTCATTATTTCCAGGAATGGGTGGTTATTATTATAATTAGCTCTCAGAAATCATTATCATACACTCCTCCTCGGTCTCCTCCCTCCTGGTATCAGTCCCATGGTCCTGGTGGTCGTTCAGTGGATGTGAAGATGAAGCACCTCCTCTTCCTCAGTACCCTTTGGATACCCTTATTATGCAACCGTTTACGTCTTTGTACAGTTTTGCATTCCTTGCTGACCTTGGCTCTATCTTGTACATTTTGTTTCTTCATGCCACACCTTATATGGTCTTAGTTTTCCTCCTACTGCCAAGGTCTGAGTCTAGTTAGTTCTACTGCCTTATAGATAAGGTGCATCGTTTCACCAACCAAGCCAAAGCAACACCATTAGTGCAGCTTCTTATCTATACTATGTGATCCTAATTAGCTATTTTGCTAATTAAGCTGAAATAGTGTTATTAGTAAAGTTATTCTTTATGCTTTCAGCTTTAACTGTTCAATTCCTGCTTTCAGTGTACTTCTCGGTATCACTGGGAGTTGCAACACCCGCTTCTATTGCAGAGACTGCCCAGCAGGCTGAGGAGTCCAGGTTGTGGAACATCAGCCCTGCCCAGTTATTTGCAGGGGTGATTTATCTTGATCAGGCCCTGACTTGTCTTTCTTGTCCCTTTGTGGCAGGTTAGGGCTCCTGTAGCAGGAAGAGAGTGGATAAATACAGACAGTAATGCTCCTAGTCAAAAAGCAACATGTCACAAAGTTACTCCACAGGAGTCTCGGGTAATCCTGATCTTATATATCCTATAAAAGGTATTGCTTCTTTATTCTAGAACAGGCATCAGCCAAACTGGCCTTTTATCCAGTGCAGACATGATAATGAGAAATATATATGGGCCTTACCCTATAATTAGGGTGCATTCAGAAGTGTCACAGGCTTTCCAGGCAGGGAAATGCAAAGCACCATGACTCATCACTAAAAGGTGTGACTGCTCCCAGGGATTTGTAAGATTTTCTTTAAATGCTGATGGGTTCCTTCTTGGATGGGATGTCAGAATCTGAAGAGCCTGATGGGGACTGATAAGCCAGATACAGCTATTTGTGCCAACTGTCACTAGCCCTAAAGGTGATGAAGGAAATCTTTTACCCACCTAATGCCTGGAAAATAAATAGGTTAGTCAGACTGAAGTAGTAAGGAGCTGTCCAGGATCCTTGTCTTAATAACAAACTCAGGATGGGCCAACTTAGTCATGCAAATTTTAATTATTATATTTTTTAAAAAACATCCATCAGCTTATGAATAATGCTTTCCTCATGTATGTTTCTTTCTGACCTCAACTCGGTCAAGCAAGTCTGACTTTATAATTATCTTGCCTCTTTCAGCTGGCATGAATGAGGATATCAGCTCTATTACTACCAGCCTATTAACTTCCTGCTCTAGCTCAAACTTTGGTCTTTTGGAGCCAAAGCATTTACGGAACCAAAGGTTTCCAATCTAAGCAGTCTGTAGATAGCACGAAGACATATGCTTATGTATATACTTACAGATAATTTGATCTGGGGTGGTTTAGGGGTGGAATATCTCTATTTGTAATAGGGAAATGAGGATTTTACTAGGCCTTCAATGTTACTCACTACAACAGCTACTATTTTCACAGCAGATTATCACACACACCAAGAATGACAACATTGTTTTACCACACACCATGCACAGAAATGGGGCAGATTTCAGACAGAGAGTTTTCAAAAAATGCTGGCCTATCAGGCTTATATCTGTAGAGCTAAGTTCTCCCTAACTTATGATTTACACACTATACTGTTGAATATGTACCACAAAATCATTTAATGGAATTTATGAAGTTGCTTATAGACCTATTGTTCTCACACTTTCGTAGAGGTAAAAGTCTGCCAATATTTGCATTTCACTCCACTGTAGTAAAACATTCATGATACTATCCTAAAAAATTAAATGTGTTAAAGCAAGCTGAAACTACTCATATTGATACATCAGGGATATTTTTTCAGTTAAAATTTCAAAGGAAAAAATTCTCTTTGTGACATTGCTTGCAAATGAAATAATGCTTATTTATTTAGGGAAATGACCTTATGTAGTATGAATCCTTATAAAGTATGAATTACAATTGTTCAGTAGACAACTGAATTACATTTTCCAGTAGACAATGAATTACCATTGTCCAGTAGAAAGACCAATCCACCTGAATTTTCTGTTTAATTCTTTTTGCTTTTCTTACAGCTTTCCAAGCAAAATGAAAACTATACAGGTTCAAACAAGCTGCTTTCAACAAAAAAAAAAAACAACAAAAAACCCCCCAACAAAACAGTATGGATTTTTTTAAAGCACCGATACTCATTTGACATGCAGACACTGGACTCATATGAATGACTATAGGAACTCCAAAGGGGCCACTTTGGTTTTTTGTTGCATCAATAATCCACACACAAGAGGAAAGAAATTTACACAATAGAATACAAGAACTCCATGGGAACACTGAAATACAAACATTTCTACATTACTTTGTGCTTCAAAAATACACATTTACCAGTTATGTTTTTAACTGCTTAATGATAATCTGCCCATTAAAAACTGGTACCCAACTGACCGCTTAGTCTTTTAGTGTGCAAAATACAACTGTCAAATACAATGTATACTAAATAGTAGGACTTACTGTCTACTTCATAGGATTACGATGAAGATTAATTAATATCTGTAGTGCCTTAGTGCATGTTAAGCAATTTTCTATGGATTTAGATACAGCAGTATTCAACACTATAAAGAATCCTAGCTAAACAGCTAACTCCTGTGTTTAAAAACTGTTGGCAAAATTCTCCACCTGGCTTTATTCAAGCACATAAGGATTTAGAGAAAGTAAAGATATCCTGAAAACTCCTCTAAGCATTCCAAGTTTCAGGCCTCGTGACAGGCTGCATTAGAGCAGTCTCCAGACTATTGCTGAGCTACAACAGCCTCCAAAATGACGTTCTTCAAACAAGAACAACTCAAGCACAGCAGTGTTCTGGCTCTTGCTTTCATCTCTTCCCCCAGCTCCCTCCTCATCCTTCCTCCACAATATTCCCATGCCAGGATTTGTAAGGTGACAACACAAAACCAACAAATGGGCTAAACACCAGCTGACAAAGGGACTGGGAGGTGGTTTCCTAATGGCTGGTTCCTGTCCACTCCTGCACTGACTTTATTTCTCAGTTTGAGGACAAAAAACTTATGTCCGCTCTTCTCGTAAATTCTTGAGGACACAAATTAATTGAAACATAGTAGGAATATTGGTTTTTAGGGGCTTCTTTTTCTTTCATAAACACAAATGAATCCACAGCATCACAATGCAAGAATAATCCTGTTTATGGTGGTGATTTTAGGGCACATCAGGATGAGCTGCAATTACTGACTCTGTAGGCAGGTTTCTTGAACTCGCTTCTGTAAGTCACTACACCTCTTCCTGGCTTAAGGTTTTTGCCTAATCTATTTCCTAGCACTCTGTTAAAATAGTTAATTATCTTGGGAAAAGACACGCTGAATATTTGTAGAAGATCTACATTACAAGGACCAAGCACTAGTTGCTACTCTGTCACTAATTACTAATAAAAACACAATCTAAATTTTATCCCACCTACATTAAAAAAACCCAAACTTTGTTAATTTCTTGATTCTGCAGCTTGTGCCTATTGATCTGTGGTGATGTAGTAGGGTGTAATGATTTGGGCTGGGGTTGGGTTAAC
>NW_008658622.1:0-2335 GCF_000695815.1 Acanthisitta chloris | reverse complement strand
TGCACAGAACACAGAGTTGATAATACAGAGATGTTTTTGTTACTGCTGAGCAGAGCTTACATAGAGTCAAGGCCTTTGCTGCTTTTTGTACTGCCACACTGGCAAGGAAGTTGGGGATGCATGGGAGATTGGGAGGAGACACAGCTGGGACAGGTGACCCAAACTGACCAAAGGGATATTCCAAACCATGTAACATCATGCTCAGTATATAAAGTGGGAGGAAGAAGGAAGAAGGGGGATGTTTGAAGTGATGGACTTTGTCTTCCCAAGTAACCATTGCATGTGACAGGGCCCTGCTCTCCTGGAGGTGCTGAACACCTCCTGCCCGTGGGAAGCAGTGAATGAATTCCTTGTTTTGCTTTGCTTGTGTGTGCAGCTTCTGATTCCCCTATTAAATTGCCTTTATCTCAACCCATGAGTTTTCCAGCTTTTACCCTTCCGATTCTCTCCCCCATCCTGCTGGTGGGAGAGACAGCGAGTGGCTGTGTGGGGTTTGGCTGCTGCCTGGGGTTAAGCCATGACATTGGGCTCTGATAAGGGCTTTAACAACACAGACTGGAATGGGAACATGTGTAGAACAGAGACATGCATTGCTAGGTATCTCTATTGCTAGAGATTCATATGCTATATATTATGAGGGATATGAAACCCCAGAGAAATCATAATATGTAGATTTGTAACAATGGCTATTAAAATTGGAATTTCTCCCTGTCCTTCACACTGCACCATACCTCTCAGCACAGCATTTTTTCTGTGGTTTTGACAACATAACAAACATATCCAAGGAAAATATAAACTCATAAGAACATCCTTTGAGACCTGATGTCAAGTGAATGAATATTCAGTCAAATAAATATCTGTTATAGCCACATGTTGCTGAAGTAAATCTGTTTTAATAGGGTACAAAAGGCTGGGAAAAAATGAAATCTATGCTGGGTTTTCTATTACTCTGTTAAATGGGCTTTCTTGATTCTGACTTTGTATCCTGAAAGCCACAGAAGCCACACAATGTGTACTAGTTGACGTGGTGTGCAACCCTTGACCAATCTACTTACTTTCATTCTGTCAACACACACCCTTCTAGCACTTTTCTTTGCATGAGTGTAGATTTTCACCTGAAATAAATTAAAATTTTAAACTCTTAATTCTGACTTTCAAAGATTCAATAAGCCTCATCTTGAACATTATCAACAGAATTGGAAGGGGAGGAGGGGGAAAAAGGGCTCTCAGTGCTGACTGATAGATTTTTGATATTGCCATACTTTCCTTTTACTAATTATGCCCAGATTGCTCATCATGCCAGATACTGTTTATGCTAGGAATTTTCTACGGCATACCTCAGGGGCAAATTGCCTGTAGTGGTGATCTGGGAATTCTCTGTAGCCTACTTTAACAAATAAACCTCCAGTATTCCTCCACATCACATCATTCAAGTCTCTCACCAAATCTTCAGCATACTCTTCAACTGAGCTAACTTCAGCTACCCAGGGAAGGGTATTCCCTGACACACCGATTGTTTACTCCCTCTAGAGCATGATATATGGTCTCCGATCCCTTGATCCTGCACAAGCTAAGAAAACAGTAGTTTTTAAGTCATTAGGCTGTTGATAGTGAAAGCCCTTGAGGCAGAGCCATGGAGGGGAAAGCCCTTGTGCTGGACAGCATTAGCCTGAGATTTCATGTAAATTGCACAGTGTAATTGTTAACTCTTTCTCTGCTGAAGCCAGTTATCCACAACCTCATCTACTTTTCACAGAGAGACTATATCTTCTTCTACAGAACTGGATTTTATGGCTACTATGGCTCCAAGCTTGGAATATTTAAGCCCTCTCAACTGGTGGATTGCTTCTGCTGCAGTGTGCTTGAGCACACTGCATGAGAAGCTGTTCTAGGGCACAGCATGTTCATGGCGGACCAGAAAATACACAGCATCTCCATCCTATACCACCTTCCCGTGACACCTACTGCACCTGCTATCGTTTACCCCTTTTCTCTTTACACCTTGTGATTTGGACACCGGTTGCTCGCAGAACAACTCCTCATTCTGATTTTGATGCCGAATAGTCCTAGTTGGGGTGGACAGGCTGAAGGGTGGCTGGTGTTTCTCCAGCTCCCACGTGTGGCGACGTGCCAAGTGCTTGGCCGCGGGGTGAGAAGCTGCCGGCAGCCCCATTCCGGCGGCTGTGGCCAGGATACATCCCCGCCAAGACACCAGGCGAACGCGCTGAGGCTCGGCAGAAAACCGTCAAAGCCCCGAACCTCACCACGAGGCGAGGCGCGAAGCGTGAGGTGTGAGGACAGGGAAAACGAAAAAGCCGAGGGCTGCGGAGACCCC
>NW_008658621.1:6104-15872 GCF_000695815.1 Acanthisitta chloris | reverse complement strand
ATATATATATATATCTTTAGTCCATTTGTCTCTTCAAAAGCATCTCCTAGTTGTGCACAAAGAGCCTTCCTGGGGAAATAATCAGAGGGAAAAATTCCAAGCCTGCTGCAGCCACACTAATTCCAGTGTACATCTCAGTTATGAAAATCTGCCTTTGATTTGGACACTTGTTTCAAGAAAATTAACATACAAACCAGAAATTATCATAGATAAGACAAAGGATTGAATTAATTTTAACATTTCTGTCTTGGTTGATTTTCTTTTCTCCTTTACTTCCAGTCAGAACATTTAAAGTTTTATGTCCCACGGATTACAAAATGGGAGCTGGTGCCTTTCAGACACCAAATATCACTTTGGCAGGTGAATTTTGGTACCATCTGAAGCGGGAGACAGATTATTACTTTGTTAACATGCTCTGGCTCCTTTGCTGACACATAGAAGGTGTAACAAAGTCACAGAAACACAGAATGGCTTGGAAGGGACCTTAAAGATCCAAGTCAGCTGCAAAGGTTCATCAGTTTGCAACCAGTTACTGTTTCAAGTAGCCTAGTGAATGAGCAGGGCTGAAAAAAATTAGGTTTAACTAATGCTTGAATCCAAACTAATCTGTCCATGCTATTAAAATGCCTCAAATTATCTCAGTAAACCATGGAGCTGATAGGACTAATGTTCATCAAAGAACTGCACAGAGAGAGATATTTCTCTGAAAGCTAAAATGCCCCAGGCAATGGGCAGTGGCCCCCCAGATCCAACGCTTCCCAAGCAGCAGTTCATGGAAATGCAGGACAGAACCAGCAGTCACCATCACCATCACTATTTTATCCTTGTAAAAATAGTATCTGAGGAAAGATAAGCACAGGTATAAGAACATGAGAGATGTTTCCATGCTGTACAAGTCCAAGGCCAGGACTGACATCCAGCATCCATAGAGGCTATGGGTGACTGTGCTCCATGGTTGGAGCAGATGGGAATGGCCTCTCTGGGCACCACACAGTGAAGAACTTCTAGGTAAAACTGACCATATGCAAAACCCTTCTGCTACAGAGTGATACTTTAACATTACAGTGGTATAAGGAGAAATGGAGACCTAAGATAGAAACCGAGGTGCAGCTCAGATTTATTTCACAGTCCTATTTCCACCCCACTACCAACACACAGGAGACCTTGGGGTATCTCTACAGGGGAAAAAACCACACCCTGACCCCATCAAACACATATTTTAGGAAAGGTCTTAATAACTCCTCAACATTTCTTGGCCTTCTTCACATGCAACTTCAATTACAGCTCTCCAAAGTCAATCCCTTCACTTCTGGCATGCAAATAACAACCAAAATCAGCATGTTCATACTTCTGTATGGAAGTCATTGTCAAAGAACTGAGTTCTCCCCAAGATTCACTGTCAAAGCAGCACAGCTCCTGCTGCAATGGCAGGGCAAATTTCTGAGATATCATTTCACCCAAGGGAATTACAAGATTGCAGCCTGGGATTTAAGAAAGTCTCAGTGACATAATATCCTTTACATCAGGCTACACTGATTATTCTCAGCACCTTCAGCTATGCATTTCTGAACATACATAAATGTGCACTGACCTGGGAATGGTTAAAAAATGCAGCCAAACTGATACAAACCTTTCTGAAAACACTCTTAAGGCTTTTGAACATTAATTACTAGGGGTTTTAAATGCAAACCATGAGAAACAAATATGTGTAGGGTTTCAAATGAATATACAAATGGCACACAGTAGATGACACAAAGCTGAAGAGTCATGCCCAAGCTACTCTGAACAGCACCACTTTGTGAGCTGCAACAAGGCAGCACCACAAATCAGTGAAACTGAGAGAATTAGGTACATTTTATACCATCTACTCATTAAATGCCAAAAGAACTAAAATATCATGCTGGTTTATAGCCTTCCTCGTGTTTAAAGCAAATGCTATTTGCCCTCATTGGCATATCCTCAACTAAAATCCCACCTTGCTTAAGCACATTTGGAATTCTATCACTTACCATGGAGAAATTGAAACTAAGTCGCCAACTGCCAGGGGGAAACAAGAACTTGGAGTTCCCAGATCTGAAGTCTCCTGAAAATTTACTACAGAAAACATTGGGGTTTATTTTCTTTTTATTCTAAACCAAAATGAGATGCTCTTTAAATACATAGTCACAACAGAACATCAATTCTGATCACCAGCAAGAAGCTTACAGATGTAAAACTCTCCTGTGAGAGCAAAGCTCTGAATGAGAGACGACAGTCTGCAACATTCTTCTGTCCTTTCTGCACTGCTTAGGATAACAAATGGTATTTCTTCAAACTCTCTGTAGCTGGAGGCACTGCCCTAGCAGCTGAGAGAGCTCTGCAGCTTGTCCTGCAGAAAAGCTAACACAAAAGGTGAGAGAAACAGTACCTTTAATGTCATATTTGCTCGTGTCACTGAAACCCAAGAACTCTTTCCTTCCCTGCTGGACTCCTCACAACTAATATGCTTGATGCGAATGACAAAGTGTCGTAAACTGGGTAAAAATGCATCAATGGACACGTGGCATCCAATAAATGGAAACCAGCAGAGCTCACTCTGGTGAGACCCACCTGGAGTGCTGCATCCAGCTCTGGAGTCTCCAACACAGGAAGGACATGGAGCTGAGTCCAGAGGAGGCACCAAGGTGATCAGAGGGATGGAGCAGCTCTGCTTGAGGAAAGGCTGAGAGAACTGGGATTGTTCAGGCTGGAGAAGAGAAGCTTTGGGGTGACCTAATTGTGGCCTTCCAGTGTCTGAAGGGAGTGACAAGAAAGATGGTGAGAGACTATTTCTAATGGCCTGGAGTGACAGGACAAGAGAAACGGTTTCACACTGACAGAGAGTAGGGTTAGATTGGATACTAGGATACCCTGTGAGGGTGGTGAGACAGGCACAGGTTGCCCAGACAAGCTGTGGCTGCTCCACCCCGGGAGTGTTCCAGGCCAGGTGGGACAGGGCTTGGAGCAACCTGTGCTGGTGGGAGGTGTCCCTGCCCAAGGCAGGGGGTAGGGTCTAGATGGCCTTTTTGATCCGTTCCAACCCAAACCACTCTATGATTCCATGATTTATAAAGGTCATCCTAGAGAAGACAAGGTGGGGGAAGGCACCTCTGCTGCTGAAGCCTGGGAAGGTGAGTAGGGAAGCTGCTGCTCATTAATCTTCGCCATGTGGCTGCTGATGCTCAGGCTGTCACCACCTGCTGTTACTCCTGCTCTCAGGGAGCTCAGCACCTGCACAGGGGGAACAATGCCACTGCCAGAAGGACAAGAGCTTGGATAAACTCTGGACTAAATGCTTGGCTGGCAGCCAAAGCCAGTGAGACAAGGATTTTAGGCATATGCTTTAAAAATATCAAGAGATGAAGGAAAGAGGTGATAAATCATATTTTCAAAATGAAGTCTCAAGAACAGAGAGATGTTGGTAAAACCTCCAGCACAGGGGGAACAATGCCACTGCCAGAAGGACAAGAGCTTGGATAAACTCTGGACTAAATGCTTGGCTGGCAGCCAAAGCCAGTGAGACAAGGATTTTAGGCATATGCTTTAAAAATATCAAGAGATGAAGGAAAGAGGTGATAAATCATATTTTCAAAATGAAGTCTCAAGAACAGAGAGATGTTGGTAAAACCTCCATATTTTTAGACTCGCAATTCTTTTTCCCTAGAGTTGTTCCTTTTAGGCTTTCAAGTTATTTTCCTAAAAATATTTCCCTAATTTTCTCTTCTGTGAAACTCCATCTTATTCCACTGAAATTATATTATGTGCCAGCAACCCAATTGTGAAACCTCTGCAGTTAGTAAGTGCCCAGAGGCTACAGAAACATTTCTTCATTTAGAACAGCTGAAGAAATACTTCTTTATTTGAGCAGACAGATACATGGAAGGCATTTAACAACCTGAGGAAAAAAACCACTGAACACTGCATGGAGTCACACACTGCATGGCTGGAGTGACCAAGGGCTTCAGCAACCATTTGAACCTAGTCTGAGGCCAAACTTGATGACTTATGTCAACTTGAACAGATGCTGAATGAGATCAATTTAAAGAAAGTATGTTTCTTTCACCTCTGTCCTGAAACATTTTGCAAGACAAAATGTAATTCAAAAGGCATAACCCCCAAATAATCCCTGCTGTGGTTTCTAAGGGTCTTCCACACCTGGAATTTTCTCTGTCGGCCTTCTGCACCAGAAGCTCAATGTGCATGTGCAGCCCATGGGGTAGGTCTGGAGCTCGTCCTCTCCACACTCATCCCATGCTAACAACTGCCCTCACTGCCCTTCTCACTGCTCTCAGCCACAGCCTACACGAGATGGAAATTCTGGACACTGAAAACATGTCAGAGTGGGTAAAACTTCAGTCATCTTCTAGCACAAACAACCAGTAACATTACCCTTCTCCCTTGACATCACTCCTACAATGAGAGAAGCTCTTTGTCTTTCTTAAGATGACATCTGTGCCACCAGTGATGCTGTTCCAAATGCTTCTCACAATGAATGTGCCCTCCCTGCTGTCCTTGGAGCCCTACACTGATGTGTCACATCTTAGGTCATGCTGTACTGTCTGGACACCAAAAACTCTGATGAAAGCTTTCAGCAATGCAGAATGACATCACAATTTTGCTGAGTTTTCCTCCTGACTGTGTGAAAAAAACCTCTCAAGCAAGTCACACTAAACCTCCCACAGATTTGGAACTTTGTCTGATGTGACTGGGCAGTGTCAGTGTTCGAATTCAGGCACAATAAATAGGAACCTCACTTTGTGTTTTGGAAACAACCATCCAGCCTGATTGTTTTGCTGCTGAGATACACTAGGTCACAGCTGAGCACTGCTTTTCTATTTTAGAGGTGAATTGATATGCCTCAGGAAGACAAATAACTGCATGTTCCTGCAGGTATCTGCTGAATTTTATGGCACGAGCTTGGAAATGGACTGATGGTATCATAATTTTCCACAAACATCAATATATACTAATCATTGTTGTTCCTACTGCAATAAAACCATCCAATAATTTCATTAGGTAACAAGGAAAAATTTTCCAGAGAAGGATTAAAGACCTGAGCCCAGAATTTATCAATCCAAGCTTTAAGCATATTGCAAAGTAGTCCTAATGCAGCTATTCATGTCACTACAGGCCATAAACATCAAGGGTAAACAAGGAAATATTCAACCCATTCCCAGTGGGATGAATCTTAAAGCCATTAAAAGGTAGTCAAAATTACTGAAGGCCATACAATCACTTAAGTCAACAGAAATCCTTCCATAAACTTCAGCAAGCTTTGGCTCAGGCTCTAAAAATGAACCATGAGTATTGTCTGGACACAGCTAAGATAAGGATCTGCTTTCCAGGGCACATCCAACACGAGTCCCTGAACACTTTGTGTAACCTCTGAGAAAGGACTTTGGGCTCAGAAAGTCTTCAGGTGAAAAGAACAGGGCACAGAAACCAGAGAGGAGAGGGAAGGCTTTAAGAAGGGGAATAAAGGGCCCTGTAGATGTTCGCAGCAGTGGGAGGGATGTAGGAGCACTAAGGATCACTGGATTCTCAGCCTTGTTCTGGCACTAGCACCTGAGGCTGCCCTGGGCAAAGCACTGCAAAGCAACTGGCTGCAGCAATCCCAATTTTCTCCTCAAACACATTAGCTGCAAGGATGAAAAATGCTGGTTGAGAAGATGAGTGTATATTAATATCAGCCTTACTGGAATGGCAGCACAACCGCAGTTGGTTGAACCAACACTACAGCAATGTCACACTCTCATGTCATTTCTCTTCCTACAAATCACATTCTAGACAGAAAGAAGCACCAAATAATTATCTGCTTTTCCTGCTGTTCCAATAAAGGGTTTCCATAAGTACATAATAATGAAAAACATCCAGAACTTTCTCTCTGATGATCTAGTCAAGCACTGAAATTGTCACACAAAGAACCAGTCTCACCTTCTCTCCACTCCCAGATGCTTGTTTCCATCCCTTCCCATCCTGTCTCCACTACAGGGAGGAATAAGAGAGCTCAAATCCAGCTGAGTTTCTTACTCTGGTGCCTAGGAAGGACAAGCCAAGCCCCATTCAACTGGTGGCAGCATCACATTGTCTAATTGTGGCCTCAGGCTTGGAACAGAGACCCAAACCCATAACCCCAACAGTTTCAAGACTTATTTCTGAACACAACTACAACTGCCACAGCTGCATTATGAGCTTTGGAGACTGGGATCAAATCCAGCTGAGTTTCTTACTCTGGTGCCTAGGAAGGACAAGCCAAGCCCCATTCAACTGGTGGCAGCATCACATTGTCTAATTGTGGCCTCAGGCTTGGAACAGAGACCCAAACCCATAACCCCAACAGTTTCAAGACTTATTTCTGAACACAACTACAACTGCCACAGCTGCATTATGAGCTTTGGAGACTGGGAACTATCCTGCAGTGTTTTCCTCTGTATTAACCAGAGGGAAAATAGTTGATCTTATTCTTTTGGGAAGACCAACCACATCTCCTCTTGTTCTCTCCTTCAGGAAAAATAAAATACAATTAATCACTACATTAATCTTCCCAAGAGGGTGGATGGGAGAAAACAAACAAAGGTCACAGTCCAAACATCACCTGCCCAAGAGAATCATTCTTTAACTCTGGTCTCCAGCATCAACTCATACTCAACTGGTTTGTAAGCATCTTTGTCACTTCGATTACATCAGTTAAAATGGTGACTTTCAGTAATTGTATTTACCATATTTACCACTTTCTCTCATCAATTGTTTGGGGTTTTTAACTAAATATATCTGGTTTCCATTTGAATGAAGCTACATCATGCACTGAGATTTCCAGCCCGATTTTTTTGCTCATCCACTAAAAAAAATTGGGATACCATTCTCAGAACTCCTGTGTAAGTACAAGCTAGGCTGCATTACTTCTATTCAGGGGAGGCAAGTGGTCTATACCAATGATTTCTAGGACAGGCATGTTGTACATCACTCTCCTAATTACTGTCAGCCTCGTTTCAGATGGGCCACACACTCCTGCGCTCACTCTGCAAAGGAGCAATCTCGAATCTTAAAGTGTATATTAGTGCATAATGAGCTCCTGGCAGCTGTTTTCCAACTGAAAGCCATCTCCTGCTGCTTCTGTTGGGGATGTGGCTGTGAAAAAACCAGTTCTGCTGAGGAGCAGGGGGGAGAGAGGCGTGCACCGACGTTCAGCATCGCGTGTCATTAGCCACAAGCCCCCACACACTCACGCCTCCAAACACAGCCGCAGCTAGCAGGCTCTGCAAGGGCCGTGGTTTCCTCGGAAAATCACTATTAAAGAGGTTAATTAAAACTAAATTCTACAACAAAAGCTGCGCCTGTCTTTCAGGCAGGAGCACAAGGTACAGGGGGGGATGTTTACATCTTTCCTCCCCCACTTGGAAGTGCACCAAAAGAAATGTGTAACTCAGCTCTACACTTGACCCATTTAACTTGCATTTCACACCAAATAAAGAGGCTATCAGTGGTTCCAAGGGCTGAGTGGGAGGTCATGATCTCTAACCCGAGCAGGGAGGCTTGGGCAGGGCAGAGACCTTTAGAGGAGACACAAAACACATTTCCCATCTTTCCCTTCCCCTTGTTTTCCCGAGCACTGGAGTCATCATTCTGCCTTCAGTGTGAGCAAGGCAGCTAAGGCTCAGATGGAATGCCAGCTCATAAAGCTCCTTTCTTCAGTGCTTCAAAGCTAATGAGCATGAATCATAGATTGATTGGAAAGCCTGTGCCCATTCCAGAGCCTCTGGTTTCTGATACTGTGCTCTGTCACAGAGGTACAGAGCAACAAGGCTCAGCTCCTTGGCTGATGGAAGCTGACAGAGCTAAACCCACACTGACACCCAGCACAGACTGGGGCACACTGTGCCCTGTTGCCATGCTCCAGGAAAACACACAAACAGGCTGGGATACAGCACAGCACCACATACCCGAGGGCATAAACCTTCTCCTGGTGCTTATGCCTATTCATTCGTTGATTAGATCATAGCAGTGCATCCACCAGGACAGTCAGATGAGGTTCCTAAGGGTTTGCACCATGAATAACTGCTGCTGTTTCTTGACATTTATACATTGACATTGAAATTTGACATCTGCTCCCTGGTACTTAAAGCTGCCAGATGTATTGGATGTTTTAAATGCCTACAAATGAGGGACTAGCAGAGCCTTTTGGTCACACTAAAGCAGCAGGGTTTTAATGCCATAACAGACAAACTAGGCTCAGAATTGTATATTCTATAGGAAGGTGTAAATTATTTATCAGGTCCCACTTTCATTTATGTACTTTAGAACTACCACCACTGTTCTTCACTGCCTTGACTATGCTGCCACAGTTCAACCCCTGCCCTGTAAAGAAACCCCAGGAGTGGAACAATTAGCAGACTGAATTGATCATGGAGCTCAATTGTTGCAGGAATCTGTGCACTCCTGGTGCCAGCTGAAATCCATACTCTGTTTGCTCAGATCCAGTGTGATATAATTGCATGGCAGCCAAGACTGGATGAAACAAATAAAAGCAACCAATCCCTTCTGAACTGCTCAGCCTGTGGCACAAACCTATATGCTGTTTAACCTAGAAAATCATTTCCGAGTGCGATTACTGCCGTTTACTCTATGTCTTTCTTAGGAGCTGATCTGTTCCCCAGAGAGCACTTCATTCACTGACTAAATTTGTGTGTGTAAGTGTGTGCTAAACTGAGAGAAAGCAGAAGTAGGTTACAAGCTGAGTACCTGCATGGAACCAGAGTGCAGCCAGCTGGAAGGAACCACAGAGGAGGTGAGATAACGTGGGTAGGTGTCTACCTCGACTCCCTAAATTGCTGTGTGCCCAAGGAAAAGTTGCATTTCAAGGTCTGGGGAAGACCAACCAATGCCTCCAGGTTTGATTTGCAATGCCCAAAAGGATACACTGCCTTTTGTTTAAAAGGTAAAGATAGAATACAACTTTTCCATCCTCTAAAATTACATTTCAAAGAGGAAAAGATTAATTTGAAAATCAATTACATGTCTTTTCCATTATTAAGTTGTACCAAAAAGTGACCTGAAGCAATTCACTGCCTCTCATGCAGTTTTAGAGAGAGTCTTAAACACTGGCTCATCTCCATCTACTTCTAAAATCACTTTTCCCCTCCTATATTTGGCGCCAAAGAACAAAGAAATCAAGCGGAAATAAATGAGGAAATGCAAAATTACAAGGATCCCATGGAATGATTAACAATGCAGCCAATTCCTACTGAAAATGCAGTGTGGAAATACTAGATTATTCCTGCACAGTACAGGAATAATAACAGTAAGTTCAAACTTTCAGCTCAGCAGTTTCTGTCACCAAGACAAAAGCAACCTACTTAATCAGCTAGGAAAGACTTGGAAATAATTAATTCCTGCAAGTAAATGAGGATGGAAGAGCCCCTTAGCCATCTTATTATTTTTTGGCCTCCCTCTGCTCCTTACATTTCAGAGCTCCAGGGCACCCAGTGGCTAACCCAAATATCTACGTGCTGCATATGTCACTATCAATTTGTAGAGTGAAAAAGCTTCCCTAGCCAGAAATGTCAGCTGAAGCATCCACACAGAATGCCCAGTGGAGACAGGGACATGGAGCCACCAAAACATGGGAGCTCTGATAGGGATAGGCAGGTGTGCTGGTTTGAGCTGAAGTAGAGTTAATTTTCTTCACAGAGGCTAGTATGGGGCTATGTTTGGATTTTGTGCAGAACACAGGGTTGATAATGCAGAGATGTG
>NW_008658621.1:0-6071 GCF_000695815.1 Acanthisitta chloris | reverse complement strand
CCTTTGCTGCTTTCCGTACTGCCACACTGGCAAGGAAGTTGGGGATGCATGGGAGATTGGGAGGAGACACAGCTGGGACAGGTGACCCAAACTGACCAAAGGGATATTCCATACCATATGACATCATGCTCAGTATATAAGGTGGGAGGAAGAAGGAGGAAGGGGGGACATCTGGAGTGATGGTGTTTGTCTTCCCAAGGAACCGTTACGCGTGATGGGCCCTGCTCTCCTGGAGATGGCTCAACACCTCCTGTCTTTGGGAAGCAGTGAATTAATTCCTTGTTTTGCTTTGCTTGTGTGTGCAGCTTTTGCTTTCTCTATTCAACTGTCTTTATCTCAACCCATGAGTTTTTGTAGCTTTTACCATTCTGATTCGCTCCCCCATCCCGTTGGTGGGGGAGTGACTGAGAGGCTGCGTGGGGCTTGGCTGCTGCTGGGGTTAAACCACAACAGCAGGTAAGAGAGGGAAGGGGAGGCAGGGAGAGCATGTGGCTGCCCCATGGAGACAGGGACATGGAGCCACCAAAACATGGGATCTCTGATAGGGATGGGCAGGTAAGAGAGGGAAAGGGAGGCAGAGAGAGCATGTGGCTGCCTCCAGTGTGGCCCCCACTGTCCCCAGAGAGCCAGGACAGGCTCTAAGCCCAGCTCAGCCCAGTCACTGCTTGGCCTGCAGGAAGGCGCGACAAGGCTGTGAGAAGTGCAAATGCAATACAATCTGTGCCACGTTTGACAGCCTCAGGCATCCAGCAGGGAGAAAGGGAAGCTGGCTGGGGAAACAGGGACTTGCTTCTCTGACTCAGTTGATGTTTGCCAAACGCTGGTGAGAACGAGCAGGAGCTGTGAGTGATGAATCGGAGCGGGAACGTGCGGCAGGAGGATGTAGGCGCAACACACTGTCCTGTATCACAGTCACCACTCTGATCCAGATCATTTCCTCCTCACTATCTTCACAGTATCTGATCTGTGAAACACAGCACTGACACAAGGCTGATAATGCATTAAACCAACTCCAGCCCTTTGCAGTTTCCTATCACTCTATTAAAGCACCCTAAGAGCTTTAAAAGCAATATATATATTAACTTTAAAGCCTGCAATTAATAAATGTAACTTTCTTAGAAGTTATGTCAATTCAAAGCCTTGTTCATTGCTCATTCCATCAATCCAAGGGAGCACAACAATGCTTGAAGTGTTCCTGTTAGACTAGAACATAAAGACCCAGAAAAGGCAGGCTCAGCCGTGCAGCCCAGACCGCGTGTAGTCTCTGTCTCACACACTTTAGGATGTTAGAAAAACAACCACAATAACAACACAAACTGCTGTAGCCCAGACGTTCAGCCCTATCACCTGCCATTATTTTCCCTGCCTTGTTGCTGTAAGTAAATGGAACTGATTTCTCCAGGGAGTCAACCACCACGGGGCTGCTGTGAGGGAAGCAGGGCATTAGCTGATGCAACCATCAAAAGCTGCTCTGTGGCAACCTGAGACACAAAGGTGAAGAATTTTATCCTATAGTGAGATAAATACACATCATTTTTGGTTTGTTACCATCACACATAACAAGTAAAGCTAGCAGGGACAGGAAAGGAAGGAGAGAAGCAAAAATACATCAATACATCATACATTTGCAGCTATGATGTTAGTTTTGTACCTGGTACAAAGTGTGCTGGAAGCCTCGTGAAAGGAGGAAAAGGCAAAGAGAAGAAGCAAATCCTGATCTCCATATTGCAAGAATATCAGTGGAGTTGCATCAGATTCAGAACAGTGAAATCATATAAAGCACAGGGCAGACATTTAGGAATGTTACTGCTTTGATCCTTAACAATCCTGTCTCTCACCTCCAAGGCTTAAGACCAGGTTTGTCTTTTTCTCCATCTATTCTCTTGTTTCCAGAGCAAATTCTAGTGCCATTTCTCTGCCTGTTTACTTCCATGTAAATTGGATTAGCCCCACTGAAAGCAAAGCAGTTCTTGTTCTCTCCCACTGGTTCAGCTGAAGGAGGAATAAAACCTTCCAGCAGCACAGAAGCTGTTACCAGCAACGCTAACAGTATTGAACACTGATGAGTTGGGTTAACTTTGTAACTATCACTTTTCTCTTCATGATAAACCCTTTTAGATATCCTACTGCTGAAAGAAAGAAAAGCCTGTGGTTTTCCTCACTAGCTCTTCCTGCCTGTTCAATTTACTGTATTGACTGGAGGAAAACCTTTCTTCTACAACTAGAGGATGTGATCACGGCTGGAAGAGGTGGCAGATTGGTTTCATCCCAGTTGGATCACCAAACAGCACAGCAAAGAGCAGTGTGGCCACAGCTATTTGTCTGTCACCAGTAATAACAGCAGAGCAGGGGAAATAGCAGCAGCTAGAGAAGGCAAAGTGGGACTTGGCAAGCATGGAATGAGGGCAATTTAGGGAACCGCCGTGGTGTCATCCCACACATTGATTGCAGGAGAGATGGACACTGGTTCAAACCCTTCTGATGGTGGCATTCAATTTTCCAGTACATTTGGTAGTTGCAAGAGTGAAACAACCAGGTAACCAAACATTTAAAATAAACCAGTCACATTTACCATCAGTTAAACTGCTATGTAATATTATTATGGCACCATAAATGATGGAGGTGAAAACACAGGAGGGACCTCCTCGAAGGAGCTGAATCCAGTCCAGTGATGCGTTAGAGAAATCACATCTCATTCATAATTAAGTTTCTCTTGGCTCTTTACCTGATTAAGCCTATTAGAAGGCTGCAGAAGATCCTCATTTCCTTTTCCCCTCAGAGAGCCTTTTGCTTCTAACAATGCCTCTCCATATTTTGTATACACTTGGACACTTGTTCAGGAACATATGCAATCACATTACACTTATATTCCAAAATGGGCCTCAGTTACCTTATGCATGGAAAAAACAGTGTAAGTAATCAAAGTTCATTAACAGCATTAGCTTATACACTGTAATGATTCAATTAGCAAGAATACAACTGCCACTGGAAGTACCTCACCTAATGCACCCCAAAAAAAAAGAAGGTTATGCTTAGGTTAGGAAAAGAAATCCCATTTCTCTTCTTTTGACTCAACATGACAACTTCTTCCAAGTCTTTTCCTCTATAAGCCTAACTCCAAGCTTTTAATATCTCTCAAAGAATGGGCAATAAGAGTGACAAGACTGGAATTCTGCAATAAACCAAACTGGATTATTTTTGCATCAGTCCATCAATGGTGTGTGGTTGAAGAAGAATCTGAGGCTTCTGGAAACTCCTTTGCCATCAGTGCTTTTAGCCCTAGCTATAGGAACATGCTTTATTTTCTACATGATGACCAACAGTGGTTGGTTTTCATCTGCAACAATCTGGAGTGAAAGAAACATCCTTGAGAGGAATTCTAGGTGTTTAGGGCTTTGACCTTTCACAACACACTTGACAAAAGACAGAAGGAGACCTCAAAAAAACCCTGATACATTATAAATTCATGATGACTTGCTGCACTACTCCTTCAACACCAACGTAGGCTATCAGGACAAGAGGACCAACTCCAAGTGCTGCTCTCCCCATGCTCCCAGGCAGTTACACCAGAAGCATATCAAGGCTGTTCTGTTCACTCCGGCATCCTCTGCTCTCCAACTGGATGAACACAAATCTTTTCCCAGGGACACAAATTTCACCATATCCCAGTTATCACACGGAGGCAAAGTACCACAAGAAAAATTGGATGCGACCCTGTCATTGGATTCACAAACCTATTATGGCAACCCACAAAGCCACAACCATCCCCACAAGGATTAAATTTGGGGTTGCCTTGGTAGTAATTTTCTGCATTTTATGGAAATTCCAGTTTTTCCCATCCTGTATTAGAACAAAACTGAGGCCTTCTGATTTTAAAGTGTGTGTGTGTATAAAACAGTGGAAATTAGATACAACCTTAGATGGCTTCCTACCTAGGACACCCTCCTGAACACTGTCTCGGAGATGAGCTTCTCTCTGCCACTCCCAATACATAGATCAAACTCATCTAAGATCAATTAATATTTAATTAGCCACACAAAAGGGATCAACTTCCTGAGAACAGATAGAGGGCATGCTGCCTGGTGCAATGCAGCTTCCTTCAGCAAAAGTAGTTCAGGACCTGAAAACAGGCTACATTACTTGGGATTTTGGAGCTTCTGCACATGGCACTCTTGTCTCTGTTCCCAAAATAATTTGTGCCTACCCAGTCAAAACACAGAGGAATTCAACCTGGAATTCTTGTACTCTTGGCTATTCCAGGGTGTATCATTCTCATCGAGAAATTGATCTATTTTTAGGTTTTAACACCATAATTTGTAGAATTTTAAGAGGAACAGTAAAGCCTGGAGCTGCATTTCCTCATGAAGTCACTAAGGGTAAAGATTTGTGAGAGTTTACCTAATACAAGACCTGAGCCACCAATATCTACTGCATCCCAACTCTATTTTTACTTAATATTTGCCAATTAAAATGCCTAATTAATATCTTCTAGTCATAAAAGATAACTTTCAGGAGATACCCAAAGACTTACTACACTTTTGAAAAATGAAGATGCATCAGCTGTTGGAAGACTCTATCTAGAGACTTAATACAGGAAATGCTTTCCAAGCATTCATTTGGCAATTGTTTTAACCTTGAAAGGCTCTAGGCCACTTTACTTAGAAACCAATGGGAAAACATGAAACCACAAATGCACAGATTAAAAGAGAAGTGATGAAAATACCCACTTTGATTCCTTAGATCTCCAAAACCTCTCTCCTGGTATGACATTGTTCCCAGCTAACCTAACAGTCAAATTAAAGCATTGAGCATGCACTTAATAGTGTGATTTTTGCTTCCTCATACAGATTTCCGTACCCACACAAATAAACCTTTCAAATTCAGAGGTGACACCAAGCAGCTCTCCCCTCTCCTACTTGGTTCTGCTTAAATATGAGGCCAAGATGCTATATAAAATCCCCCACTGTGTGGAGATCCAGGCAATATTCCAAGCACAATGGGGTGGGGTGAGGATGTTTTTGTTCAAATTCTTGCTTAGACTGGATTCTCTCATGCCCTTATGGTTATAGGTACAGAACCTTCCCTCTGTGATACAAAGGAGCCTAACAGTGTCACCTATTGCAAAAGGGCTGTTCCTCACCAGGTCAAAGCCTTTGCAAAAGTCCCTGAATACGTGTCTGGATGTTATGTCCATTCATAGCAATTTGTCTTGCTCGTGTACAATGTTGGTTAAAATGCAAATTCTATGCAAAATGAGGAAGCAAAGAATTCATCAGTGAATATACTTTGTATGGATTCAATTCTTCTTCATCCTGGAGCTAAGTCCCCACCTTTCAGTGGGGTAACTCATGTTACACCAAATGACATAAAAGAAGGGGAGGGGGCAATAACTGGAAACCCGTTTATGTCATAATTATGCAGCACCACAGACATCTTTCCTCCTCCTAAAGGCGAGAGAAAGCCCAAACAGAAATAAATAGCTGCCTGCAATTAAAGCCATTAAAAAGAGATTACCCCGAGCAGGGGGTTGAAGCGGTGGGCACGGCAAGATGTACCTTGCAAATCACCCATTCGTGACACGGTCTGGACACACAGAGAAAGTGCCCTGGGAACTGGGTGTGGCTGGGCAATTCACGTTTTCACCCAGTTACTTGGCATTAGCATCACTGGTGATACAATAACCAGCAATGTATCTCTCTCTGACTGGTTATAACACCATCTGAGAAACATCCTTGGCAAAAATAAACCAAAGCTCTATAAACCCGCTTCTGTGCAGCTTGAAGCAAAAGGCATGGCAGCGCACATCGTGTGCAGGGCTTAGACCCCTTCTGTCAAAACAAACCGCCCGCTTTCCTCGGCGGGGAGAGCGCGGGGAAACCCGCGCTGAGCACATCCACAGCCGAACGACACCAACTTCAACGGAACAAAAACCACAGACACGACCCTGCGCTCGGTTATCCCAACGCTATCGATCCCGCCGTGCTGACAGATGGGAGAGCCCCCGAGCTCCCGCAGCACCGGCAGCGCAGGAGCATCCCCCGCGCTCGGCAGGAGCATCCCCCGCGCTCCCC
>NW_008658620.1:0-7483 GCF_000695815.1 Acanthisitta chloris | reverse complement strand
ATATAAATACTATTTAGACTATAGGGTTCTGTTTGTATGTGGCTTTTGCTAAGGGTATGCACAATACAGGTTTAATTGATCTCCACATCATCTTCCTTTCTTTTCAGTGGGGTCATTAATGCTCCTTATATTTTTGTGAGAATAAATTCTGTAATATTTCTGAGTATGTGAAACCTGCAGTAATTATATCCATTTAAACAACAGAAGCAGATGGAAAACTTCAACACCCATGGATAAAACCAATAAATAAGATTTTAATCATGTCCTTAGTTAACACAATTTAAACTCTGAATGACAGATACAGTATTTTGTTTCATAAAGAACAATATTATAACAGCACATGATGACAAGTTACCAAAGGGCTCATTTTGTGCTTGAGGTTGCTCTGAGCATATTAAGGCACAGTTCAGTGGTCTGGAATCTGTGACAATAAGAAAAAATATTCCTGCATAGTCTTAGACACAGATTTTTAAATAAAGGAGTGACAATGAAATGAGTGTAATATAACTCTAAACTTGTGGATGAAGTTGTGTGGTAGTGATTAAGTAATCCTGAGCCCCAACACAGCTTATAACAAGCCTATTGCTAAAAGAGAAGAGGGTTCAAAATGAACTTTCAGCCAAGTTCTCTGTTTACAGTCCCATTGATTTCAGTGATTCTCTGGGTCAGAGAAATTATTGAAGGTACACGTGCTTATTGGATAGGACTTTAACTCTCCATTTGCATGGACTTTCAGTCAATGAAAAAGTACAAAGTAAAGTGTCTTAGGATCCTAAGGTAAAATAATTAAATATCAGGGAAAAAAAGTGGAGGCCTATTATCAGTTGGGACCTCTTTGAATTACAGATTAGCGTTTGCCCTTGCCGTTTAAGTGGGCAGCTTGCAGTGACCCTTTCATGTTTTCACTTAATCAATTTAAGTTCTTAGGCAGACAAAAACCAGCTTGACAATGAATTTATAATAAACAGTGAAATAATGATGCTGTTTTTCCTGTTCTAGGTAAAGAATAAGTATAATTTACAGAGGACTTCATGCAAGACTTTCCCTAATTACTTCCCTAATTAATTCTTTGATTTTTTGCTTAGACTAATGTTGAGTTTGATTTAATTGAGGCATTCTGAAGGAAAGACTGCCAGTGCCAATAACCTAACTGAGCTTGCTGGGGTTGAAATTGCTCATAGCAAAAGCAGATTTGTGGTGACTGACATAATCCAAGACTACACACTAGCAGTTTACAAGCAAAGTATCATCCTGCTTCCCCAAATTAAAATAAACTGAAACAACATTACAAAGTCTGAATGCAACCATGAAAGATGTATATCCTCTATAAGGACTTAAATTCATTTATTAAACCTTACTACCCAAAAGTTGATTGGAACATTCTCCTCCCAATGGGCAGCAACATTACTGATACAGCACTGTCTAAATCTCTAGCTGATAATAGTATTTTTGGTGCATTTCTCTGCAAGAAGATTAGAATTTTGAGGTTGCGCAGTTTGGAATCTAGTCCATTTAAAGATCTGATTGAAAAGTGGTATAATAGTCCTGGTTTTATTCTTGCCCATTTCTGTAGTTTCCTATTACATTTTCTTATTTGAAATAACATAATTTTCTGTCCTTTTGCTGTGTGAAAGACATGTATAAACCAAGAAAACTGATTCCTTATGCAGTAAGCATCTTAAAAGTGCAAAGTGAACATGCTTCAAAGGAAAAGAACTATTTTCCTCTCATATATTATTTCAGCCATGTTCCTTTTAATGGTTAATTCTAAGAAAGAAAAGTAAAATTTTTATGTGGACTATATTTTTGTGAGTTAAATATGTGGTATGTCAATTTGCTGCCTATTTTTTTTTAAAGCTAAGTATGTGATTGAAGAACTTTATACAAGGTGGGAATTTCAAACAGCACTTACCAAAGATTTAACTGCCTACATAAAACTTGATAGCAACTCTCCACTGATTTCCTATTGCTCTTCAAGACTGCTCCAGGTTCTTATTTGTAGCAGATAGTTTGCTCATGTATATGAAGGCATTTTTTTTGTCAGCTTGGTACAAATTAGTTTAAAACAGGAGCACTGCCACACAGTGTGAAAGGTCCTTATCGAATGGATATTGGATTTTAATTGCTCATGTGTATGCAAACTCTGAAACATCCAAAACTGATAATGGTTTGTTTTTTTCCAGCCTAACCTGGAAATTTTGAAAGGTGTAAGGCTGTGAATTATATTTGAATATATTTCTGAGTCTTCACAATTACCTAATAGTATGTGCTAGCTTCATCCATCACTCACAGTGCTCTTTGACCTTTGAGTAATTGTGAATTTCACATGTGGTTTTTAGGTCAGATACTTTGAGTAATTGTGAATTTCACATGTGTTTTTTAGGTCAGATAACATACAGTACCCACTTATTGAGTAAAACACAGGAATGGATGTCAATAGACTAGTTATTAGGAGTATTTGGTTATTTTTATTTTCAGAGTATTGTATCTTGATATTTCTAGGACTGTCCTAGGTTTGAGGACAGTTGTCATTTCATGAAGACTTTTTAGAGTATATCATAAAGGAGCACATACTGCTTTTGTGTGAAGAGTTTACTGTTTTTTTTGTTGTCTTCATTTCATAAAAAGTTCTTCAAACCTGAAGGTTTCTGTACTGTGAAGCATGAAACACCTCTCCTCTGAGGACAGACTGAGGGAGTTGGGGTTGTTCAGCCTGGAGAAAAGATGGATTCTTCCAACCCAAACTATTCTATCAGAAAGTGATTTTTTAAATCATGTTGTATCACTTTTTCATATCCTGTGAGTCAGTAATCAGCAACAAACTGGTAGCTGAGACTATTCAAAGTATCCCCTGCTGGTGGAATGAGCCTGGGTTTGTGTCCTGCATTTCCCCATTCATCGCTCTACTGAGATGGACCAGACAAAGAAGATTCAATCCTGTCACTCCTGCAGTGGCTCTGTCTACTAAATTTGGGGTTGTGACATACTGTAACCTTAATGTATAACAACAAGTAGTGTGGGATATGAAGTTTTGCTTCAGCCAGTGTGGAAAACTGTGCAGTCCAATAATAGCTATTGTACATGGTTTTGTTTCTTGAATATTGGTGAAGAGATAAAACCAAGGGGGGTGGTAACCTGGAGGGGTTTGGGTTTTGTTTCTGTTCTGTCTATGGGTAGTGTTGTCAGTGGAAATTCTCTAACATGAGGGCAGGGGCTGTGAGGAGAAAAGTGATGTGAATCAGGTGGGTGGGAAGAATGTGAGGTCCTAGCACCCAAGCAATGGGGAAACTGCACGAGGGGGTCACACGATCAGGACAGGCTATAAAAGGTTCTGGTTTTTGTGGCAGGGTTTTCTCAAGGTTTTTCTCAAGGGGCACCCGACTCAGCTGACTTGTGTTGCAAATAAAGTCAGTTCCTTTTTGCTTCAATGACTTGGGGGTCTTCTAAAACATATTTGTGAGCGCTCATTTCTCTCAGTAGATTGAAGGTGCATTGGAAGAGAATCTGCTCCAGGAGTCAGGGCCCAGGATTCTCCTCCCAAGCAATTTTCATCTCATGTAACTTTTCCTTGGCACAGGAGAGAAACAAGCTCCAAAAAGTCTGTATCTGGCTTTACTACTGAATACATGACCTTAGGCTAGTTTGCTGAATACCACATTCCTCTGTTCTTACAGAATCCTAAAATCTATGGAAAAAGTGAGAAACCATTGGAGAGAAGTTGCTGCATAAATATACAGTACTATTCTATGCAATGTTGGCTTCTCCCCTGTTGACAGGTGCGAGGGGGAAGAGACACTGAGCATACCTGGAATTATTTATCTGCCCACTCTTAATTGCTTAGTCTGACTCTGTTTACAGTGGTGCTAACTGAAGAGTTTCTCTCACTCATATCCAATGGGAAGCTGTCAAACAGCTTAGGCCTGGAAGTGAATTTGTTTAAATGAAAAATGACAGACTCAATGACTCCTGATGCTTGTAATAAAACTGAAAACCTCTTTAAATGCAGATCCATGGTAAAAGGAAGTATTTATAAGGATTCAATATACATACCTTTTTGCTCTGTTGTTCATCTGTTTTTGTTATGTGGCATAAATTTGTTGGTGAGACCAAAGCAGAAATAGATGTGAAGGGCAACTTTTAACTACTGTTGTAGGAATCTCTCCAAAGGAACAAAATGGCAGAAGGTATCTTTGAAAATCTAAGCCCTCAGAAAAAAATTCTACAGACAATGGTAAAAGGGGCCTTCTGATTTTTTTCTTCATGAGCTGTATGGCAGGGAGGGTTATGTCACCATAATTCTATACTGTTCTTGTGCTGGTGTTTATCTCAGAGACTACAAGAGGTAACAGTTGTAGGGCTCATTCTGGCTATGAATACACTAAGAATTTACCAACCTGTTGCAGACTTAAGACTAGGAGAAACAAATGTGAGCACTTGTTATCTAATTTTGAGGACAAACTAACTGTAAAAGTGAGTTTTAGTGGTGTGTGGCCACCTCTCTGATTCCGTGGTAGAGTCTGAATTCATCATACAATCATAGAATCGTTAAGGTTGGAAAAGACCTTTAAGATCATCAAGTCCAACCATCAACATCACCATGCTTTAAGATCATCAAGTCCAACCATCAATATCACCATGCTCACCACAAAACCATCTCCTCAAGTGCCATATCCACACACTTTTTGAACACTTCCAATGTTGTTCCAATGCTTTACAACCCCTTGCATGATTTTTCTTTTCCTAACAGCTAATCTAGACTTCCCTTTGTGCAACTTGAGGCCATTTCCTCTCATCTTGTCACTTTTTACCTGGGACAAGATATTTTGTGGTTTCACTGTAGCTTTCCCCAGGCTGCGTGGAGGACTTCAAGCTGTGAGTTCTCTGAGTGCTCCTCGGTTTTCTTATCAGAATTTTCACATAAATCTCCTCCATACAGTAGCACATACACTCCATATAGTAGCAGATAGTTCAGAAACAACTACCTGTCATATAGTAGCAGATAGTTCAGAAACAACTATCTGTCATAGTGTTTTGAAAGTCTCCTGTGCTCACTGATGAAAAACCACTGTCTATATGCTCAGCCTTTCTCCTCTTAAATTATTAGTATTTCTGTACTTAATACTGTTAGAGGTTACTTCCAAACCTTGATTAGTGTGGTTTTTAAAAGGTGATATTTTTCTTGTTGCATTGTATAATTTCATGGGATGACTTATCAATGCTGTGTTATGACAGTAAACTTTCCTGTTTGCTGCTCTGTCATAACTGATGTGTGTATAGAACAGAGCAAATGACAAAGGCCAGATATAAATCTAAACTAGATATATCATATAGAGCACCTGTTGTCATAGCATGTATCACATCAGCTTTTCAAGGGAGATTTCCTGGGGTTTTGCTCAAGTATGACATCTGAATCATATGACTTTTGACACTAGCAAAACAGTGCAAGTACTCATGAACCCAACAAAACAAAATTTCACCTGTGACAGGACAGGTTAACAAATGTTAACCTTTGTTTATCCAGCTATGAGTTTCTCAGCTGATACTTACCAATGACTGTGATTGCTTTTCAAAATAAAATTGCACTGTCCTGCACAGCTTCAATATTTCTGTTGTTTCTCAGTTACCACTCTTGAGCAACAGAGACTGTGAGATATTACACTCTTGCAGTGAAGTCCTTTATGGGACTAAGACTGCTGTGTCTTCTTGGTGCAAGAGAGTAGGGCGCTTTGATTTTGGCCTCTTTCAGCATAATTTTTATGTTAATCTCTGGCTTTATTATTAGAGTAGGTTTGATGTAGCATTACAGTGCTGTACCATTTTCTGGGTTACCTTTCTTCTTCTGGGTATGCTGCTCCTTTGAAGAGATAGAGGAAGACTTCACAGGCTTTATAATCCTGTATCCTTGAGAATGCTAAATCATGCTAGATAGAGGAAGACTTCACAGGCTTTATCATCCTGTATCCTTGAGAATGCTAAATCGTGCCGTGATAGCCAGTGTTTCCAATCTGCATGAATCCAGGTAAAGTGGTTTACTTCAAATCATATTGTTCTCAAGCTGAAAGGGATGAACATAGACCTTCCAACAGCTGAATCTGCCTTTCCTTGCAGCAAGTACAGGTGACCCCATTCTTAGCAAATTCGGGGATTAGTGACTGAGCTTCCTTTCTGCAGACCATGTAGCACCATACTCCCAGCTGCAAGTGATCCACACAGAGATTTACTTAGTGCCCAGACTAGAATGCTAATTAAAGCAAATTGTTAAGGGCTAAATGCTGGGCTGGGGCTTAGGTAGGTTTCCAGTCATCAGGGAACAAGGGCAGAGAACCTTCAAGAAAAGCAGGTAATTGGATAGTGTAGATGGTCATTCTGGTGTTAAAAATGTAGAGCATCTTCTGGAGATTTGCAATTGTCTTCCCAACTGGTAGGACAGTAAATAGAGAGTACAGTAAGGATTTGAGGAAAGACTATTCAGAAAAAAAAGTTCATTTGAGAAAGATTATTTCTCTTTGGGTGAAAGGTGCTTACTTACATGTTCCAGAAACAGACTGTCTTGGGAACTCTGTGGCCCCTCTAAAGGGACTAGAGTGATGTTAGATAACACAGCTACAGCAAGGCAAAGGACAGATATCACAGACAGAAGAAAACCCTCCTCTGGCAAGCTGGAAGAGATCAAGCTCCTAATAAGGGAATCAGCTCCAAATGGGGCTATACCCTTCATTCCCAGGAAGCATGGGCTGTGTGTGTTAAAAGTGCAGCTTTCTCTTCCTGTCAGCTTCCTATGGAACTGTGCTTTTGCTTTCTTAATAAATGGTCCTGACACAGCCCACGCACTGCACAGCAACAGGAAAATATCCTGCCAGCGTACTCGTAAAGAGAAAAGTTCAAGGAAGAGTGAAGCCAGCTCTGATTCGGTTATTTACCATCAATCAGACTGTTGCTTGGCAGGGAGTGGATGATTAGGAGCCTGAACGAACTGAAAAGGGGCAGGAAGAGAAGTGGAGGCAGCATTCTTCCCATTTAAAGCTGCATCCCTTGAAAGGAGTGTTTGCAGACTGCGCTGGAGCTGGTGCTGAATAAAGGGCTCGGCAGACTTTGTCCTGGAACGGGTGCGGAAAGGCAGAGAGTCTCCCCAGCTGGCTTCATGGTGCTAAAATAACCACACGATCCTGAACTTTTTCCTGCCAGGGAGGATACATGTCTAATATCTAGGCGTGATGGCAATCTGGGTACAAACGAGAACTTTTTTCATCCTCGCTGCTTTAATAGGCCGATTTGTAACCACAAAAGCACAAGAAGAGGAAGAATATGACGGTGGTGAGTTTTCTCTCCCTCCCTTTCAGAAAATTATCATAATCCCCTCTTCGCATGTAGTGTGATTTGTGTGATTTGGCTTACAAGCGGAATGGAAAACATCTGGGGTACAAGAGTAACAAGACTTTGGCATTTTTGTACTGAAAAGGGGGCAGAGGGGTTTGCACTTTGG
>NW_008658619.1:0-2138 GCF_000695815.1 Acanthisitta chloris | reverse complement strand
GTGCTGGGGGAGGCTGCTGGGGACAGGCGTCGCTGGCTGGTGCCGAGCTCGGGAGGGGTGGCAGGGAGCAGGCAGTGGGCAGGCTGCCTCCAGCAGGCACAGGTAAGGAGAGGCTTTGGGGAGGCAGGGGGATGAACTGATGGTGCTGAGAGCTGGCAGAGGGGCTGCAGGGGCAACGCAGACCCCCAAGGAGCAAAATACATTTCATCTCCATCGTATAAAAACCACAAACACAAGAAAGATCAAAGGAGGCAACGTTTGTGGAGGAAGCCACGGTGTGGCAGGAGGAGAGGGCGCCGGGGCGCCAGCACCAACAGCAGCAGGGTAGAGAGTGTCCGTACTGTACCGTGCTTGGCCCTGGGCATGGGGAAGGGGCTGCCCCAGCCCGAGGCACGTCTCTGAGTACCCAGAAGAGGAAGGATGAAGGGCAGGGAGTGCTGGAGCAAACAGACTTAACTGTCCGGGCACATGTGTGGGCACTGAGCCCAGAGGTCACAGTTCAGGCTGCAGTCTCCCTCCCCAGGGAGCTCATGTTGCCACCAGACACAGCTCACAGCCTGGGAGCAGCGGGACTGTCCCAGAGCCTCGTCCCTCCTGGCACCCAGGCCAGGAGCACTCGTGCCACTGGGCAGAGGGGGAGGCAGGCTCAGGCCCTTCACAGGGCAAATACAGGGGACCTCCACATTCCCCCAAAGCATGAAAGAGAACCAGTTGTGTCCCTCCCTCACCTTCTAACTCCATCCAGGCCCTTAAAGGTATCACATTGCTGAGCAGCAGCGCGACAGCAGGAGGGAGAAGGCCACAGCTGCCACCACCAGCCCCAGGCATGGGACAGCCTCTACAAATGGGACAGACAGCAGCACATCGCAGGCAGGAGGGCAAAGAGCAAGATGGAAGGAGCAGAGCTCTGCCCTTAAAACCCCCCAGGGTACCCAAAGGGCAGGCATAGGGCACTGAATCACACAAGAGTCTGTGCACAGGCATTCACTGTCATTCTGACCTGGCCACAGAGGTACAGCCCCAGCCCTGAGCCTCGTAGCCTGGGCATAGTGAAGGAGGATCCTGCCAAGGGCCAGTGTCAGGCTTAGACCAGGCCCAATATGTGGGCAAGAAAAGAGAGGCAAGAGGGAAGTGGCAGCATCTCTCCACTCCCTGGAGGCACTGAAGCCCTGGAACATTCCATGCATTAGCCAAAAGGCAACTACAATGGGGTTTAAAATACATATATAAGGCTGGTCCCTGCTCCCCTCTCAGAGCTGTGGGAAGGGCAGGGCATCTTCCGAGGGGGAGGAAAGAAGCCATCTTCAGCGCCATGCGTGCCCAGCGCCCCTGGAGCTCCGTGTCCTGCTGTCGGGCCACGCCACGCTCCAGCTCTCCCCCCCATGGGCGGCAGGCTCAGAGAAAGTCAAACACCCCGTAATTCTTTGCTGCTTGATAGAAGAAACACAAAAGGGTGAAAAGAAAGAAGAGATGTTTAGGGTGGAAAGACCGAGGCAGCAGCGACACACGGGCAAGCAGCACAGGGCGCTGGGACGGATGCGGATTAATGGGGTTAGAGAGGATGGCAGGAGGGAATTACCATCGGCAATACACAAGTCTGGTGACAGGATGGGCTGGCAGCACCCAGCAGGCCTGCCAGGCCTGTCCACCCTGCTCGAGGAGGGATTAGAATCAAGGTTTAGTTCCATTTATTATTTTTTTTCCCTTTTTTGCTTTTCGTTATCAAAACCAAAAAAAAAAAAAAAAACCAACAAAAAAAAACCCAAAAAACAAGGGGTGAAGCCAGGGCTGGTCCTAGGAAACAAACGATGGGGATAGAGGGGGGAAGGAGGGGCAGCAGACAGACAGGGGATGGGCGCTTCACATTACATCCACAAAGAACTCACTGGGGTTGCCCATGGCCATTCGGAAGGACTGTCTACTGGCTGTCAGTTCGGGGGGCACAGAGGCCAGGTCACGGCCTGGCGGCGCCCCGTTTTTTTTTAGGTGGTGGAGGCATCAGCAACATGGGGGGGCTGAAGAGAGGGGGCAGGCCGGGCGGCCCGTAGGACTGCTGGCTGTGGTGGCTGCGGATGCTGTGAGCCAGGGAGTGCTGGCTGCGCTGGCTGTGCTGGCTGGCAGGCACCGAGCGCTCGCTG
>NW_008658618.1:137924-161631 GCF_000695815.1 Acanthisitta chloris | reverse complement strand
GATGAGCCACAGAGATGCTCTCCCCCACAGGCCACCATTTCTGGCTCCCATGAGACAAAGACTGATGCAGTCATGCGGAGCATGAATTTTGCTAGAAATCTGAAAGAGCAACACTGTATTTGCTGTATACATATCAGTGAAGAGGCAAAAATTAAAAATCAAAACAATCATCAGGTGCTAATATATCATAACTTAATTTTAGATTTCAGCTCAGCACTTGTATCTTGCACTTAACATTTATAACTTTGAGACTTAATAAAGATAATGCCTATAGAATCTTTTTCTGCCATGATTAATTTTCAGGTTTGTGAGCAGTTCCTACTCTTATTCTGTGAGAGTCTCCACTTTTGCATGCTTATTCATGCTTAGTTCTCCTTGAGGGATTGTATGAAATTAGGGTGGTATTTGCAAATTCCTCTCCATCAAAATGGTTGCAATAGAAGTTCCATAATGTAGAGCTTTATCTGAATACTTATCCCTGAAATTAAATAATAATTCCAAGTATAAATTACAATTATTTTACTTAATTGCTTATTGTGTCAGAAGATACACAGAGATAAATTAGTCTTTCTGGTACCATTCTGAATATAAGCATAATTTTAGTGATCAGGTTAACATTTTCTTCCTTCTACTATCAAACTGACAGAAAGCTACAATGCAAATGCATTTTCATAATTTGAAAACACATTCCTTCCACAAATGTTTGACTTGAGCTAAAAAGTGAAGAAGATTATGACTGTCTCTTGGTGTTATATACTTAAATGATGTCACAGGAAAAGTTAGGAATTTGGCAAAGAACCACACAAACTTAGGTGTTATAGAAGCAAATTTTATTTAGTAAACATTATTCTCTTCTGTATATGTTAGGTGAAAAGAAATGCCACTTATTTTTTGCTTCTTTATGAAACTCCACTACCTCACATGGTGGTTTGTCTCAATTTAGCAGTACCAATAAACTTTCGACCTCATATTATTTTAAGAAATTATTCTGTAGCTCAAACTAAAGCCAGTTTTAGTGCATCTTCAAGTTGATTTCATGTTTAGATGGAATTTGGTTATTTATAGAAATAAATGCTGATTATTTATCTGATTCATGAACATACAAAAATTACTTTTTGTCAATTCTTGGGGGCTAATTTAGCCTCCTAATGTGGTGTGAACCTTCAAATATGATGGGGTTATAATATTCATGCTTCCTTTACTAGCTCATGTTACAAACTCTCAGGATTGTCGTCCTTAGGTAAGGAAAAATGGGCATTGCCTTATTGCCCTTTTAAACCAAGGATTAGCCAAGTGAATCATAGAAATACTTAGGTTGCTTGAGTTGTCTTAAGGAATCTGCTCCATGCTTTGCCTCAAAACAGGGCTAAAAGGTAAAAGGTATTCTGAAAGAAGTAAGTCTAGGATCTGGTCAGTAATAAAATAACCTATTCTTTATTAATATTATTTTTAAAATTTATTTACATTAATTTTCCTTTATAAAGGAAAATGAGTGGCAGTTCTTCCAGAAATTGCATGGTGGGTCTTTAAAGTACACCTTTCTGTATTGTATAACACAGTCTGGATTAGTTTTAGCTCTGTGAAATCCCATCATTTTGTATGTATACTTTGCAAGACTAGTGGTATGATTACTACTTCAGCTTGCTACACATGCTAAAAGGCCTAGAAGGAAAACAAACTTTCCATTTTCATTTTACAGAGAAATAATCTGAAAGGCTGCAGGAGATTTCTCCAGTCAGATACAGGAATTGAGATGATAGATTCAACTTTTATCCACTTATTTGGAAAAGCTGTGTTCTTTCTGCTCAGCTGTCCTGCTGAGCTGTCCTGAGCTTTATCCTTAAAATAATTTCATCATGGTACAATAACAGAATAACAGCTCCAGCTGGGTGCCCCCCAGGAGGGACCCCGAACAAAGGAACCCCTGGGGTTTTATACCCTTGGAGTCTAAGCCTGTGAAAGTCTCAGGTCATCAGCTCCTACTCTGTCTCTGCTGCCACAGGTCCCAGTGCCCTTTGTTATGCGAAGGGTCAGCAGTTCATGGCCTCTTGCCTGGGGCTCCAGCCACCCAGAGCTCAATCTGCAGCTGCACACCAAGCTACCTGCACGATATATATTCCCAATGAACAGGCTCCCCAAGCAAGTGGTCACAGCACCAGGCCTGCCAGAGATAAGAAACGTTTGGACAATGCTCTCAGGCACATAGTTTTTCTTGGGGCTGTCCTGTGCAGGGCCAGGAGTTGGACTTCGATGATCCTTGTGCGTCCCTTCCAACTCAGGATATTCTATGATTCTACACCGACTGCTTCTCCTTCTCTTTTGCCTCTGATGGTGCCACATTTCAGTAGAACTGAGCTCCAGTGCATTGCCACCAGATCTTCAAAAGCACTGGAGTGAGTCTTCCCCTCCACTCTGCATTGAAGGCAAACAGGAGCATAATATGGACAATGGGCTTTGGCAGCTGAGGCCTTTCCCAAACACATGCAGAAAGTCAAAAACATTTATATCAATCATGTGGAATGTTTTATTACTATTGATAGGTACAACCCTCCTCTCTTTCCTCCATAAGAAAAAACTTCAAGCTTCAGTGAACCCCCAGAGGATTCACCATCTGAAAAAGGAGGAAAGCGCAGATAACAGAAAAAGAATTCAAACAGACAAGAAGAAAAAGCAAACTGGAGATGTTCCCAAATCAGTGTATAAGCCCTTCAAAATGTCACTAAGTTATTCTCATAAAGCAGCTTAGCTCTAGGTTTTGGCACTCGTCATTCAATGTTCCTGTGAGAGAAAGCAAGAAAGAGGCTCTGGTGAGACTGGTCATTTTTGATTCCTTGCTCATTCCCTATCTAATGTTTGGAATATTCTTTCTTTTTCCACACTGAAGAAACTTGTGATGCCTTTCATCTACCTCCACAGAGACCTGAGAAGGAGGAGTGTTTCATTCCCTCAATGAACCTGATCTCAGCTAGGAACACCTCTTCTTCTCTATCTGTGTCTCTTTGTTCAGCTTCATGTCTACGTATCTTTGAGCATATTTTCAAAGGCCAGAAAGCTCAGCAAGGGGAGAATCATATCTGCACTTGCACCCATGCTTTAAAGAAATTATATCACAGAATGATTTACAGATATTTTCTAGAAGTCAGTATTTTGAGGCATTTTTGGTTTTTAAAGAACAAGCAAAGAGCTGTAATAATTACCATCAGTCAGCATAACCCTCAGCGTTCATTGCTGTCACAGAATAGAAAAATATTTCTTCTTTGTATTTCTGGATGCAATGTTTTCTACTTTTAACTGCAGTATAAAAGGACAATGATTTTCTTCTCCACCCCCAGAAGAGTGAGAGACGAATGTTTAATTAGAGCCAGAATTTGTAATGTTCACAGAACAATTTTTTTTCCCCATAAGTGTCTCTGCTGATATGGATACCATTTGTAGCTCATCTCCATACGTCCTTACTATCTGCTAACAACAGAGCTCTGCTGCAGATGCTGCATAAGCAGTTTTTCCTTTTTTAATAAGGAGAAGGGAAGTCTTGTGGTTCATCCCAGTGGTGCAGTTTAAGAGAAAAACAAGAAATGAGGCAAACAAGGGCAAAGACAAGATTCTTTTAACCCTCTGATTGCTTTTGCCACGTTGCTTAATTTACATTGGTGACAGAAATTTCGACAGTGTGTCTGATGTACCTTGTTCTCCCTCACTGCCGAGAAATATCAACTGGATGCTGTCAGATGACTTTTACCTTGCCATTTTTTCATGCATTATTTGTCATAGCTCGTTATCTCTTTGACTATTGGCTCCCTCAGGTTGCTGCAGCATGTCAAAAAGGAGGAGGGGAAGTAGCAAACTGTCCAAATGGGATCTGCTCAGCAGGGCCCTGGTGGGAGAAAACCTGTGGAAACAAAACAGAAAAGTTGTGGGGAAAGCAAGGGAGAATGAAGACCAGGACACCAATCATCTCTCATTTTAAACTTTCTGTAGAAATCAAAAATTCTTTTCCTGAACTTCTGCCTGTATAAAGCAATTATAATGGAGACAATCCAGTTGTTTGTAAAGGAGCTCTTCGATGCAATTTGTGCATGAAGTGCTTTGCCATAGTGTCCTGAATCTTTCAGAAATGGGTGGGGCACTAAGGGCTGTGTTTTAAGGTGGGTTTGCCTGGCAAAGGCTGAACTGACCTGCACATTTTGCATCCTAATAGCCAATTTAATTGCTCTTCTCTGATTCCAATGAAACCACTTACAGAAAGGCAATGCACTGTTGCCAGGCATAAAATCCAAACCCCACAGAGGAGTGGGGTATAGGAAAGGGTGTGATGTTCATGTTAATCACTAATTCCAGTAAAAGTGAAATACTGGGGAGGGAGGGTTATGTGATCACAAACATATTGCTGGAGTGGAGCTGCTGTAGTATCTCATTTATGGAGCAGTGAAATGTGGGAATGATAATAGCTCGAGTTTATATAGCACCTTTCATCACAAAGGATTCAGAGGTGATTTACAAACTTAAACTGTTACATAGATGGCACTTATAAAACAGAACACAATTGCTGTTTTCAGGGTAATGGTCTGAAACACTACAGATTGCATTAGTGCTACTGAAATGATTTGGGCTGTTATTGAAGAATAGGTAGGATTTTTTATTTTTGAGGAATAAAATTTGGATCACAGTGTCCAGCTCATGAACAAGCTGCAACAGCTGTTCAAGTGTGCCTAGAAAAGCAGCACAATGCAGGAACCAGCACATCTGGGGAATGGAGGTCTCTCCTGACACAGAAACTTTAGGAGTGATTCAGTGAAAGCAGTAGCATTACCATCCCATGGCAAAATCTGTGTATAAGGGGCCCTGATCTCTATGGAGTGGCATGGGCCTTTCAAGAAGCTTTGACTTTTACATTTCCTGGAAAAGTATGTCCAGCAGCTTGATGGCCCAAAGCATTGCAGGTGGAAAATAGGCTCCTGGGGAGAAGCAGCCTCTGCTGAATTTGCAATCTCACTTCTGCTACCCTTAGGTTCCCTTCAAGGTTTCAAGCCCAGATGCTGGTGCTGCCTGTGATGTTTAAATGTGATTTATGGGCAAATACACTGAGGGTATACTATAGGAAAAGTCCATATATGTGGATCTGACACCTGTAGGAGCTATCATATTTTTTGTCACTTGATTGTGATTGCAGAAGTGGTCTGTGCTGGCCCAGCTGGAAGAAGGCAGATAGAGGCAACTGCTGTACAAACTGCAGCTCTTTTGTCTGACTCCCATGATGTGAGGTGTTGTCCCCAATGCCCCTGTTACAGGTGAAGTTGAGGCACAGCTCTCTCCAGCACGAATATATGTAGTTACTCATCTGACTATAAACTGAACTGAACCAGTCTTTAACATTTTTCTCTGCACAAAGGAGTCAGTGTCATGGATAAAGCTGAAAATCAGACATCTCATTTGGTACAGACTTGAAAGCACATGTAGGTGAAAAGGGGTTCAAGTGACTACTAATCCTTGACTACTAATTCCATACTAATCATGAGGAGGTGGTGCTGACACCTCATGCAAACTGTGCTTCTGCACTGTGCCTGTGTTCCTGTGCAATTATCACCACACAGAATTAAATGCAGGTTGCTTTCAACAAGACTTGCATTTCACAGTCTGTAGGAATTGTATAAAATACCCACTGTAAACTGTTAGAGTGAAGTGTTTGGAAATATTTAAAATATAGGCAGAGGAGCTATGTGGTTTTTGTTTCAGCAACAGATTTAGTCCAACAAGCTGTTGGGGTGCAAGATCCATTTTTGTTTGTTTTCCTCTAATCCTGATTCATTGTGGACCCATGTACTCCGTGCAGTTTATTTTGACCTAAAAAAAATAAGTTTCAAATGTGACATATTCTAAGCACTTGTAATGGAAGGAGTGTGTCCTGCTGGCTATATGAGGTACTAACAAAGCAGGTATTTTAAAAAAAATGTAAAAAATTTCTACTGAAAGGTATGAGATCGACTTGATGCTAAGCAGAGTGCTGGCAAATCTCTGTGTGATTTTTTGGAACTATGTGACTCCCATGCAATTTACTCTGGAAAATGCAGGCCTTAAAACTTTACAAAGCAATCTGAAAATGTTTGTTCCTGTCCTGTATTTATTCCACTACCTATGTGAAGGGTAATTTTAAATGCAACTACAGCAATACAAACTGATCTACATAATGGGATTTGTAGATTAAAGCCTAATTAGGGCAAGTAGCTCATGAAAGCCTCCTCCAAAGTGCAGCTGCTCTCCCAAAAATGTACCACAGAGCAACTTGCAACAGTCTTATACCAAACAGTCCTATATTTGTAGCTAAGTAAACTAAATATCAAAAAGTATTGGTCCTGAATTTATATTTTGGTTCTGTTAAAACTGGAGTGACGAACTAATGAAGGAGATGAATGCTGTGGCCTCTTTTATTTTTTTGTTGGGAACTGGGGAAGTTCTCCAGGAGTATAAAAAGCTCAGGAGTATAAAAAGCTAAAATAATCAGCCGTATGTAATCCTTCTTTACAAATGCTTGTACAAAACTCAAAACTATTCTTAATTCTTCCCCAAGAGATCTGAGCAGGTTGCTTCTTGATCTAGCTAAGGGTATCAGGAGACCATTCTTCTGTTCTGTTTAGCTAATAGTCTGGTATATTCTATTATTATTGTTCATGTCTTCATAGGTTTATTTCTTGTACATGAGATAGAAGTTGACAAGACAGAATAGGACAATAATACACTTTCATGTATTCACACTTTATCAATTCTGAACCAGTATACCAGTTCAAGAGAGAGAGATGCTTAAATTTAAGCCTGTGGATGCTTGCTTTGCTCAAGTGTGTTCTTACTGTTCTTGTTCAGATTTTGTTCACTATTTTGGTAACACTGTTGTTTATGTCAGTGGATATTCTGTCTCAGAAAGAATTTGCTAGAACAAAAAGAAAATTTGAAGGTCTGACACAACCTGTAAAGGGTTGGAATTGCTTGCACCAGAAATGCTGGCACAGGAAGCAGCTCTGACACAAAAGATAGTGATAGTGTGCAGCTCTATCCAGCTGAAATTACAATGGAAGGTTACAAAGACGTAACGTGACAACCCAAATTAGGTTTTGGCAAACTGGGCAAAACTAGCACTTTACCCTCAATTTTTTTACAAGATTTCCAATGTCCCCAGTGGTCAGGACCTTAGATTTATTTCTTGTAAGAAGACTTGTGTGTTCAGGAGGAAGATGTGAATTAGAAAAGGACAACAGGAGGAAGGTAATTCAAACCGGAAAAAAAGAAAAAAAACCCCACAATCCAAAATAAATAAAAAACCCTGGAAGCCCTTTTATTTATATGAGGAGAGAATAATGGTGTGTGCCTAGAAAACTAAATCGATTTCTGTGTGTAGATCAGAAAAGTGTTCTACTGTTTTATGAAAATTCAGTGTTGATCAAAGGGAGAGAATAAAGCAGTTAGCTTCTTTGAATGAATGCTAAAATGTGTGTTTTATTAGGGTTGCAGGTACTGTTCAGATGTGTGAATGCCATCCCTCTCGGCTAAACTTGCTGAGATTCCCAGGAGGGAAGGTTGGGTGCAGGACCATGTGCTGCTGTGACTGAGGGGGGCCTGGTGAGCTCCTGCTGCTGTACTGCTTCAGTGCAAATGTTTCTTTTCAGCAGGCATCTCATCAGAGAGTGCTGATTGAGAGCAAAAATATTTGTTGCTGTCTGTTTCGCTGATGGCCAGTTTTGTGGGAAGGCAGGGCCCCTTGGAGACTGCTCACCAGGCTGTGCTGTTACCTGCTCATGCTTAGTTAGCAGCAGACTGAGGCAGACCTGGGAGAAAGCTTAGCCTTTGCCAGGAGTGGTTCTGGGGGAAAAGAATCTGTTCGCTGATGCAGAAAGTCTTTTCTTGTGTGAAATGCCCCTGGCTCATTCAGTCTTGTTTCCCAAACGGACTGAAGGCTCTGCTGCAGCAGTTGGGGAGGGTGCTGCGTGTCTCTGCATCACCCAGCTGCAGCTCCCAGTGCAGCATGCCCACAGGGGCATGGCCCAGGGGACAGCCTCCATCCACGTGGCTTTGCTGGAGCTCAGCACTCCCCTGGCTGCTGGCACTGTTGGCAGCACTGCCTGCTGCAATACCCACCCTTGGCAGTGCTGCACAGCGTGACCCTGCTGCTTTCCAGCCATGATGTGTCTCCACAAAAGCAGTGCCCCCAGTCCCCCACTTGGATGACGCAGGGATTAGAGTAGGAGTGTATTTCTTCTTCCTTCTCTCTGCCTGGTTGTACAACCCGCTACCAGGGACAGGCAGCGGCTGCCAAATTGCATCCTACATCTGTTCGTTTCCAAACGCGCCTTTGTTAGGTGCAAACGAAGGCCTCATTATTGGCTGTAAGTATGTAGTCACTTAGGAAAATAAGTCAATAAGTAAACATCTGAGTGAACAAATTGGTGATTTGCATCTCCTTGTTCCCTGAATGTGTTCACAAGTGTTAAGAAAAAGAGCCAGTGTCTCCAAATGCATCCACGTGGCATTTCCCCACAATATACCTTTTCAAATAGACTGTCTGGCTTTTTCAGCCAAATGGTATGCAGCAAAGTCTGGAAAGGAGAGAGATAAACGTATTGGATTTAGTGATGTGGAGTACCAAAGTAAAGGTACAAAGATTACTTTCCTTCTGGAATACTTCTGATTTACTCCTAAACACAAAGTTGACCTTATGTCTGAAAAAAACCATTTCACTATTTCAGGTCTGCCAGGGGAACTCCTGCTTCTTAGGAGAGTAAATCTCTAGACTCTCCCTTTCTACAAACTCCATTTTTCTATTCAGTAGACTGAAATTTAGATTCAGGAACAGTATAGAATTAGAGGCAAATAAACTGTTAGAGAAACTCTTAAGTCATATTGACTTAAGTGATGAGATCATGCCAAGAAAGTTAATGCAGGCAGCTCTAGGGGAATGCTGATCAACTGTTTTATTCACCTCTGTTTGTTTTAAGCAAAAACATATGTCTAAGGAGGATTTCAAAGCGGATGAACGACTAAATAAACCCAAGTTTCCTTTAAGACCTTGTTGTCTTCATTCACAATTTTTTTCATATAGAGAGAAAACAGTATGAAGACATGCGCACACAGCATAAATGCCTTTTAAAGTATCTTTTTAATTCTGCATTGACATTTTCTAGAAAGCAGCCTTGGATTCCAAGCTGTGTGGTCCCACAACAGATCATGGCTATGTGTTTCTGTTTGCCTTGGTCACTGCTGATCACCCTTGACTGCCTTGGTTATGCTTGAAGCCACTGGCTCTAGTTTTATTATAAATTACTTTCTACAGTTTAGGCTTGCCTGTAAGTTTCTATGAAGATAACTTGATAGCTTAAGATCTAAATTAAGTTTAGGCTGTTTTAAGCTCTAGATGTACATTGCCCACACAGGTACATGATCCCATGTTAAACTGCCGAGTTGTTTTCTTTGTTAGTTGTCTCCCGCACGGAATCCAGTCTCACCCTGATATGTAGGATTATTGACAGTCTGTTAGTGTTAAAGAGAAATGGAAGCTAATTTTCATTCTTCTAAAAACTCTCAGAAATGGAATAAAACAAGAATTCCAGACAATCTTGCACGAAACAAAAGCATCCTAGGAACATGTAAGTTGAGTTGTGAGTGACTATCACGTAAACAGTGAGCACTGACTGTGCAAATTAAATTTGTTTGTGTAACTGTGCTTTTGCATGCATCTGCCTGTTTCTGTGATAATCAGATAGAGATATTACCACGTCACCAAGGAAAACCCCCACCCACGAGAGATTTCATATCTCTGTTTTGGATCCTTTCTTATAAGGATTCCTTGCATGTGCCTGGCTTTATTTATGCTCCTGCTTACTAAGAATTTAAAAGCTATCTTTTCTGCATCCATATGCCACCATTAAGAAACAGATTTAGCTGTATGCACCAGGAAGCAGGCATGCTGTTTTCTCCAAGATCTTATTTTTTGTTCTTAGATGTTGAGATGATTAGATATTAGATCATCAAAGTATTGAGGGATGTTGTGTCTTTGCCCCCAAATTCATTTCCACAACGCTTTGCCAGACAGCAGAACCATAAAGGCATCCTTGACAAAGCAGGAATCAGCTTCTGGGAGAATTTGCAGGAGTGTTGTAGTTGAGTGGATATAGACTGATCACTATTGCTTGAAAGTGCCAAGGCCATTTGTTTGAAAGGAAGAGAAGTGAAAAAGAGGAGGTTTAGACTGAATGTTATGGGAGAACATCACTGGGCCCTACAGTGCTCTCCATTGAGAAGTAGTTAAATAAAACAGTTGTGCTCAATTAAAAATTAAATAAATAAGAGTTTGGGAAAAGTCACAGAAGTCTACCTCAGGGAATTTTACATGGTTTCAGGAAATAACCAAATAATACATTCATTCTTGTCTCAGTGATTCGTCTCAATACCAGCCAAAAGCTCTTAGAGCCAAAATCTCTGAAGAGGCACATCATTTCTCAGTGTATACAGGTAACAGAAATGAAACCCTGATTCCTTCCTTCTCTCCATCTAAGGCACTCATTGTTAAACCTGATGCACTCTTAAGAAAAGACTTTCCCCATTCAGCACGTAAATCCACGTGAACATAAAGATTTCCAAGTTAAGGCATGATGGAGGGTTTGGATATAAGCAGAGTCAGAGATACCTTTGAAGTCCTAAAGCAAAGATGCTGGTACATTAGCACAGGAAATACTGCTCAGTGCAGGGTGTTCCGATGAACCAGGAGTTAACTGAATATCTAAAAAGCATTTGCTGCATGTGCAACTAGTGATCATTATATCTGTGAATAGAAATTGTGGCACCAGCCAGTAATGTCTGCAATTCATACTTTAAAACAACCCACCTTTTAACCAAAGCTGAAATCTCTCCTGGCATAAACAAGAAATACTATATTTAAATTTGGAATTGCAAATCCTGAGTATTGTTGAAAGAGATTGTACTGGTTGATCCAAAATCCATGGCTGCAAAAATGTGAAAAAAGTTCTGAAAAGTCCCTGATAAAAGGCCTGTAGAATAATTTTTTAAAAGTAATACGAGTAAACACAGAAATAATGGGAAAAAAATGAAAGTGGGGCACTGAATTTAAATTACAGGTTAAAAATGCATGCGGTCGAGAAGAGAAGCTAAAGAAATCAATGAGATGTAAGTAGAAATAGAATTAAAATAGTAAGAAAGATTTTAAGGGATATTAGGAATAAAAGTCACCTTAATCCAAGACTAGGTCCATGGCAATATGAAGAATATCAAATCAAATAATACAGAAAAGTCAGAAACGTTCAGTTAATAATTCTGTCCAATGTTTGAAGAGAAGTAGGAGATAATATGGTGGATGAAATGAGAAGTTTACCATCTGCAGTGAAAGAGAATGTGAAATGGTATCTGCTATAATTAAATGCTATAGAAACAAGAGGCACAGAGAATGTACAATTAGAAGTCTTAAAGGAATTATCCAAGGAGCAGAAAGAGCTGAGTCACTTTGTGACTGAGACGTAACTTTAGGACTGGACACAGATAATTACCCATGGAAGACAGGCTAGATGGAAGCTTAGATATCACAAAAAAAAGCACATAAGGGTCCGATGGGTAAATGTTGAACAAATTCAGCCTTGAAGGAGACAGATTTTCCTTGTATTAAGGTAATTTAGCATGGGAACAGCTCACCAGGGAAGGTGGCAGACCCATCAGTTGGAGACTAAAATGAAATGAGGTAACTCTTTTAAGAGTTGCATCTCAGAAACATTCTATCCTGTGTGTAGACAAGGTCAGACGAGATGATCAGAACAGTTCCTTTTGGCCACAGAGTGTATAAATTATAAATTAAACTCAAACTAATTTAGAAAATGATGTTTCAACCCAAACTAGAAACTAATTTACTGTCTCCTGCATTAGACTCTTCCCTCTTATGATGTCTCCAGCATAACTGGCATTGATTTTTTATTAATTAATGGCACATGTTTCTAATGTGATCTGCTTTGTGGCCAGCTAGTACTTAGGTTCCTTTTGTGTTGCTGCTGTATTCACATATGTAATGAATTATATATTTAAAAGGACTGTAAAAGAACTTACACACAAAAGAAAGCATGAGAGACAACAGGTGGGCAGAACAGCTACATCGAAGGGAGCTGAGGGATGGTACAATACCAGGTAGAACTGAAGAGTTTCTATGGAATATAATAAGGTGCCATCTGTCCAGGCATGCCTGAATGTACTGTGGAGGCTTTTCAGCAAGACCCGCTGCTCTAGCAAAAGGCTCAGAATTAGCATTTAAAATGACAAGGAGAAAATTTCATTTAATTTAAAAAAAATCAGACTCAACAGCAGAAGGTACCACAACCCTGTAAATACAGAGGGCACGTGCACAGAATCCAGGCCTACATAAATATAAATAGTTTCAGTGTTCTTATTTTAGAGGATGTTTGAATGTAAGGATGTTGGCATCCCTACAGAAGCTGAATTGAGTCATTCAAGTTACTCCTTGAAAAACCTACCTAGAAATACATACTGTTCTATCACAGATTCTTCCAAAAATATCTGAGCAGTAACAGATGCTTACCATCAGCTCAAAGAAAAAAGGGTACCTCTCCTACCATTAAAATAAGTTTAGATTGGGTGTGCAGTAAGAATATTTGTACTAAGTGAGCTTTTAGGTTCAGAAGAGTTGTATTGCTTTCTTCCCCACCACTTGGAAGGGGAGAGTGTATCTGTGAAAGATGTCCTGCTTTCCAATTCTCAGTGGCATTCTGTGCTTTACTGGGTTCATGTTCAGACACAGTCTGGTTAACTATTTTTAAAGGATAAAGACAATAAAAGACAAAATAATATAAGTATCCCCCAAACCAACTTGTGGTACTTGGAATATAGTGGGTTTCATAGGCATATACATTTGTTTCCTTATTTATTTCCATAGGTAGCTCAGCTGGTTGTGGTAGCTAACCTACAATGATTCCCATATTTCTGGGAAAGTATGTTTGATGGACTGGGGAAAGTAATTCTTTACTTGTAGTATATGCAGTGTTATGCATGTTGATACCTTTGTCTATAGCTGTATGTAGGACAAGTTTATAAAAGGTGATAGAGGGCTTCAAACCTTTATGTGTCATCTCTGTCTCAGGTGGCATTTAATGTGCACTGTATATGGTACTCCTATCTGTAGCTTTTCATACAGCTTGTTAAGAAGCAGAAGCAGTGGTTTGCTAATATGCTCGTATATACAAGTCCTGTGCAAAAGTACACAGTGCAAACCAAAATGTGGATCATTTGAAAAATGGATTTTGTCCAGTGATTTCGGTGGGCAGCAGATCAGGCCCATACCATTTGTCATCATTCCTGTTTAAAGTCTCAGCAGTTGCTTCTGAAGAGTTGTACAAACAGCAGAGAAAGAAAATCTTTATTTCTCAGCAACTAGTCAAAGTTGGTCACTGAAGTATTGCATCTGTCTGAGGGAAAGCAAAGATCTTTGTGGTGCAGTAAGGCTAGACAGGCACCAGTGGGGTTTTCCCTGCACTGAAACCCCAAGTCTGGGACAACACTAGTTTTTCAGAGTCTGTATAAGTCAGTCTGTATTAACATCATGGCTCATGGTCCTTGGCATAGGAAGAAGGATTAAGAAAAAAAATTTATTAATACATTTCTCAGGGCCCATTGGTTTTTGCATTATCTGCTGTATACCTGCCTGCTGCTCTGGGTGTCTAATTATCAGTCATAGTGTGGCCTTCCTAAAATGCTTCATGTATTTATCATTTGAGATGCTTTTTCAGTCTGCTTTTTTTTTCCCCCCTGTAGAAATGTAATGAATGTATAGTGCAAGCTGGGATGCTTCTAATATCCCCATCATTTGGAATTCAGGTGCATTAGGAGAAATTGGTGATGCTGTTCTTTGTCCAGTCAGTTACTTATCTAGAGTCAGTTTATTTTTCCTAAAAATTGACTCCCTATACAAATGTTATATAGTTTTAATATATCATTACTTATGAAAGCAGAACTATTGATTGCAAAACGTAAGTGACTGCAGATAGCTTCTTTTGTTTCTTACGGTGTTTGGCCTCACCATCTCAATTCTCAGACAGCATCACTTTTTCTTCTTGTATACAAGGCACATTTCATATTGTATTACTGAAATGTACAGCTGTGTTTAGTAGCTCCATTCTCACACATTTAAGAATAGCCATGCCTGATTTTTTTGAGATTGTGCCAATATTCCAAATGGCTTCTCTTTTGTTTTTGAGAAGTTAAAGCTTCATTTTGGCATTTATCAGTCCCGAAGTTATGTTTGGTTTCAACAGCTTTTTTTTTTTTTTCCCTAAGATTCATCATCTGAAACAACCCGCAGTAATTACCAGAATTTGTCAGGATGTTGCTGATCACCTCCTGCACGTTTTGTGGTGAAGTGTGGGGCAGGACACAAGGAAATTGTGTGTGTGTGTGTGCCAGCCCTGCCCGGGGAGCATTCCCTGGCTGCTGCGCGTGCCCGGCGCTGTCAGCCGCGATCCACCTCGGCAGCGTCCCGAGCTTCAATCAGTCTTTGTGGCCCCTAGTCGCTTGTTGTTCAAGCTGTGTGTCACAGCCAGTCACAACAGTTACTTCAAGCAAATTTTCACACTCTTTGGCTCAAACTGCTGGCAGCATTCCTAAAGACTCTGAGGAAATAATTCCACAAAGTGGCATAAATTAATGTGACTAATTAACATGATGTTAATTATTTGTAAATTGTATGTTTGGATACACATTACTTGAGAGGCATATGTTACATTCAATGTTTACTGAAACAAGTGACTGCTAATCGCATCTCCTGAGTGTTCCTTTCACAACAGTCAGCAAATAGAGGCTTCTCTAAAAATAAAAATTGTGTCCTAAGGGAATGCATGAACTATAGCATGCAGTGAAATGAGGAGCTGGAGTAGAGAGTTACCTTTGTGGCGGCCTGAGAAACATTGAAATGAGTTTCGTAGGTAGTAACTCTCACCTCGCGTGTATATACTATACCCGCAGAATGTTTTTAAATTGTCCTTTTCCACGCCAGCAGAAAAAAATAAATAGAGCCCTTGTAATTAAAAGTTGCACACAAGGACAAGACCTCAATTTAGGGTTGAAACAACAGCAGTAACACAGTTGTTTTCCAACTTTCACGTTTGTGATGTGACTCTCGGAGGGTCCTCGTGCATCGTTAGCAGCGGGCGCAGGCACTTGAGTGGTAAGTACAAGAGGGCAGAGATACAACACACTCAGTAACCTGCAACTGTCTCAGCACACCAGCCTCGTGTGGTGGGTTGCAAGCTGTCTACAGACAACTGCTCCAACAGCACCTGGCAGCAGACTGAGGTGCACGTTATCCAGAGCCCATATGGGTTCTCACATGCTCTAGAGGGCATCGACAGATCACACTGGTGCTCATCCATCCACACTGCTGTTGTGGACAGGGAGGTTGGTTTTGAATGCCAGTCCTAAAGGGCTATCACAGAGAAATGCAGTAAGTCCAGTAGTGTGGTACCACAGGCCACCATGTCATACAATCCCTTTAATAAATTGGTCAAGCTCCATTATTTAGGATTGTTTTCTCAGTACTGCTGCCGGAAAGATATTTTAGAATACAAGGCAGTAATGCTTAAAAACTCTTTTGTAATTTCTAGTTTACATTTCTCCATGATTGCTCATTGCTATTTTTTTGTCACATCAACATTCTCTTTTATATTAAATAGTTCATTTCCCTCTCCCTCATTTCCCTCCCAATTTCATTTGCATCACATCTTTCAAAGTGCAGGTCCATGGAAGCTTAATCACTTTAAATGCTGGTTATTTTTCTGCCATAGCTCCCTAAACTCACTCACCACCTGACTGCACATATGCTAGAGCTGGTGCAAAGGAGAGGAAGGGACCATGTGGCTGCAGTATAAAGACACAGAGAAATACAGATACAGAGAAAAAAAGGACAAGCATATTATAGCTGTGAATTATATTAGTAATCAGATTTTTGAGAAGTGAATTTTCAATCACAGTAAGACCATACCGTGGATATTAGGGAAACTTGTATTTTACTGTTTCTTTTCAGCCTACTGCTAAGTATGAAGTACTAAGAAGTACTTCCATACTTCTTATTCTTGCTTCACTGCATCAAGGTATGTGAGTTTCCCAGTAAAGAAGAAGATTCTAATTATTTTTTTCTTATTAACAAAAGCAAACAACATGTTTCCTTAATATTCATTCTTCTTTTGAGAAGACAGAAACCGCTTTTGTTGAGAGTTAAAGAATAAAATTTCATCTGAGGCAAACATCTAGCCTGGAAAATTTCAGTGAAATAATTACAACTTGGCAAAGATGTAAGCAACTGAAACCAATGTATTATATTAAAAAATACTAAGGAAACTTAACCAGAGCTCTTGTCTATAATAAAAATGTATGCAAGCATACATATGTATATACTGTGCTATTTTCTTATATATGTAATGAATAATGCAGTTCATTATTTTTGGAACTGTATCATTTGCAGTATTCTTTCAAGCCAGCTCCTGAATTCAATGGGGCTCATTGTATATGTAAAGTTTAATACATGCATAACTCTTTTGCAGAATCATATTCTACAGTATTAATGTGGTATTCACATGATGAATTTACCTGCCTGAAAATCCAGAGTATTTTTAAATATGGCTGCACACATATTGACAACTAAATTACAAACCCTAGCATTCTACATTTTCGGGGGGGCTTTTGTGTGTGTGAAAAAAGACATGTAACTCCTGGGGTTTTTTTTAAAAAAAAAAAGTTATTGTGGTTTATAGTCTTTTTTGGTTGGTTTGTTTGTTCCTTTCCCTGGAAGAGGAAGGGAAGAGAAGATACATTCAAAAACAGATTTTATGTTTTGCTTGTTTAGGGAGTATTTTGGCAGCTTGTGTGCATGGATCTTCTACTGACAAGGGTGGAGTAGAAGCCTGAGTTGCTGTTGTGCTGAGGTGCAGATGTTTAGGAGGTTGGTTTGGGGGATGTGTTGACTTAGCTCTACTTGAATAAAAAGCCTTCCACTCTGAAAGTCTGTTTTGTGACCAAGAGTCTGATCTGTTTGAACTCTCTGAGCTGTTCAGTTAAAGGAAAAACTCAACTCTGTGCATGGATGGGCAGCTGGGACTGGGATTTGGTGCTAAAGTTATGTGGAATACAACAGTGAACTTTTCAGAAAGTTAAAACTTCCAGCCACTTTTCAAAAGAAACTTAGAAGAGCTTTATTATGCCACAGTTCATAGTGACTCAGAATTCTCTGTGCAATGCATTTTCAGATAAATGGAAATGGATGAGTACTGGGAAAAGTTTTTGTTCTATAAAAAAAAAAAAATACAATTTTTGAGGTTTTGCAGTCATGCTGAAATCATATTATGGTTTTTGAAAAGAGAAACAAGAGGGTGAAGAATTACATAAAAATAATGACTAACAGCAGGTCTTTAAGCTGTGAAGTCTTTTTGAAATGGAAATATTTATATATCTTTTCCTCAACTGAAGTAGTTTTCTTAGCATTTAGGTATTTCCTACATATTTCTGACAGTGGTCTGACAACAACAACAACCAACCATATTGAATAATTCAAATTATTTTTATAATAAAAATAATTATTGATTTTTGGAAATTAAAAATATATGTGTGATCTCTCACTCATATATCCCATTCAGAGAGGCACTTGCTAGCTGACTCAGATAGCAATTGAATCAATTACACTGGCTAGGCCACCCTTAAAAAGGTGAGAAGATGTGCTGGCAGGTCTTGTCTCATGTGACTGTGCTCAGTCATGTGAAATAGAGCCACTACTCATAATAAAACAGTACAAAACAATGTTAGGATAGGTCAGGAGATAAATAACAGAAATTGCAGAGAAGGAATTGCAACCTGCAGGCAGAATTAATCACCAGAGCTGGTGTTGGGAGATGCCATGGAAATATGTCCAGAGAAATTCCATTTCACTAAGTACCCATGCTGAAGAATGTTTCTTTGGGGATCTGCTTTCCCCAATGACATAGTCCTTCAAGGCTGCAACCTTTCCCAGGCAGCAGGCCAGCTGAAAGGAAAGCTTTGCCTTGCTTGATGGCCACTCCATCTTGCAGTGCTTGAGTTCTCACTGGACTTTGCAGGCACAACCCAGCCATGATTAGTCCGAGAAGAGGACAGGCTGAGACCTTGTGGAATCAGCCATAAAACATGAGTGTAATTTTAAGGACACCTGACACACTGAACCCAAAGATTGGTTAGGGACAACCAACTTCCATTCAGCTGCTTAACAATTTGTAGTTGGGGTTTTTTTCAGTGACTATTCTCCCTGTGCTGATCATCCCATATCAACCGTTGTGAAGTCCCAATTGTGAAGACCTGTGATGCACAGTTGACAGCTTGTATTTGCTAATCCCATGGATTAGCTAATTCCAGAGCCCAAACACCAAGACACCACTGGAAATCCAGTGTCCTTTCTGAATTCCTCCAATCTCCAAGTTGCATTTTGAAATATTCCTAAAGAAATTATGTTGAGAACTGCAAGAATCCTACTTATATGATGAAAGTTGTAGCCAAAGCTATTGCAGTCCCGTCTGCACTGGAGAGAGCTGGTATCAAATGACTGAATTATTTTTCAATGTAGAAATAATTTCAGACACATAAATTCTGCAGTGTTTTCTAGGGAATAATTTAAGTTTCAACACTCTGATTTCTGTTTTTGTTCTACTTTGGTTTATATTGTTCTAAACTTTTATACTGATCTTTATATTTTTTTATATCTATATTTTAAAAATGTATGTACATATATTTTTAATGTATGTATGTACATTAAAATTAGGCACATACCAAAAGTCACATGAATGTTACACGGTTCATATTAACTGTGTTCTTTAAAAATGCAGAGACATTCAGTGGTCTGTTTTAAGAATTTTGTTATAATACTGTCACAATTTGCCTGTTCATTACTTAGATGTCTCGGATGGATGGATGTCATTTAAAAGTGCAACCTTGAGGCACTGTGATTGGGCACTGGAACAGGCTCCCCAGGGAAGTGGTCACAGCACCAAGCCTGACAGAGTTCAAGAAGTGTTTGGACAATGCTCTCAGGCACATGGTGTGTTTCCTGGGGTTATCCTGTGCAGGACCAAGAGTTGGACTCAATGATCCTTGTGGATCCCTTCCAACTCTAAATACCCTGTGATTCTGTGATGTTACTTGCCCAGTTTATAGTCCATTATTCTCTCTAGCTTTCTGGCCTGCAGTGGGATTTCTATTGCCTGCTATTAAATACTGATACCACAGCTGCATTGGGCAGCTGTAATTTTTACTGACTTCTGTCTTGGTGTATGACTCACCTATGCAGTTCACTATTCAGGTATGGAGTTTACTACTCAGCACATGTGTATATATTGTTTAATTAGCAATAGGAAATGTTTATTCTTTTGATCTTTCCACTGTTGAGAGAGAATCAAAACGTGTCTGTTTTGAATTTAATATTGGCATTCCCTAGGTGCTTAATAAGGGAATGTATAGGACAGCTGTTTTGGATATATATGGAATGAAAACCCTTGGTAGAATGTTTAACTTTTTGAAACTACATTTAGTTTAACAGTCTTGTGAAAGGTAGAATAGTCACAAAACACTGAAGTAGTCATATGATCTTGCTACAAAGAGAGCAGGAATATGGAATGTATTAGTCAGGATCCTTGATACCTTAGTAGGAACCTTCTACCTAATGCCATGTTATGGTGTTTGAAGAAGAGTTTCTTGCCATCATTTACTAACTCCTTCTTTTCCCCTGCACAAGAGTCTTAGCAAGTACCTTCATCATCCCTGAGCTGAAATCAAATTGGTATACCAGCTTTTCACTGGAATATCCCAACACGTCCAACTTGTTTATGTTCTATGTTGGATCTTGTCCACTGAGTGACACCTCGTATAATTGAACAAGAACTGTGTGCTGCTATAGTTGGGATTTGTACTGAACAGCAGGTAGCTCATGCTTACATGTAACCTGCTTGAAAAACTGAATATTTTCCTCCAAAAACTTTTTACTGTGAGAACATCTGTAAACACACAGTATGTCCATGTAACTTCTCTATGGAGCCAAAGAAGAGGGAAGGTGATATATTTGCACGCTGAAATGATGCAGTATACCCAAAAAGCATCCTAAACTTAGCTTTATTTGCAAAACCCCATGATGGTAAGAACTGTCCCTGAGGAGTAAGACAAAGATGTCACCGAGCAATTTGGCCTCTCTTTTTTCTACCTGATATGCCAATGAACATCCCATAATCTCATAAAGCCAACCTAGATTGCTGAATGGTTTGCAGCACAGTGCTAACTACAGTTTAAATAATAACTCCTCTATTGCATTAGGTACAAATCTGTTTTCTGTCAACATTCAGGCACTCCAACCTAGGATTTTAATAAGAAATATCAGTTAATCACAAATCTATCTCCGGGCTATATGAGTCTTTCTAATGTGTAATTTCAGGAAAATTGCCACAAGGCTAATGTGTATCCAGCACTGAAGCATGTAGCACTCTCTGTGACAGTCAGTGTGATAGAAAAGTGGAAATAAACCCCTCAGCCTCTCCAGGAGGAGGTACATTAGTGTAGTAGTTGGCCATTTTTAATACCATTTGATATCTTGTAAATGCATGAAAGTATTGAGAATTGGTACTCTGGCAGGTGGTTTTCCAGCTCTTTTCTAGGTAAGAGAGAGTTTTGCTGTTAGCAGAGGTATTTTAAGAGAGGAAATAGTGTTCCTATATCCACATTTTTATCTGATTTCAATGGCTATTTAAGAAAATTCTTGACATCCTTAGTCAGGAAGAATGCTAGCTACAATCTGTTAATTAAAACTGGAAGAGGTTGGGTTTCCTTGGAAAAATTTTGATCAAATGTTGAGTGATCAGTAGGGACACTTACGACAAGATTCACCTTCTAACTATCAGCGTCAAATTCTGTGTTGAATGGTTGATAAAATGAAGAGTATTATAAGGCTGTAGAATGCAATGCAGAAATAAAATTTGTTATCTTTTACATAAGGAAAATTATGATAGGCAAGAACATTTTAAATATATACAACTGAAACTATTTTGGCATTGCAAAACAAGATTTGCTCTGTGGATCAGCATACAGTTTACTGTTCTATTTGAACTAGTTTGACTTTCAGCAGGTTTAATACAGAGACTATTACTGTATGAAAAAAAACCCCAAATTTCTGTTAATAAACCTTTTCACCTAGTCATGATTTATATGACTAATGCAGTTAATGCAATAGCACGGGTAAGGTTTTTCACAAATATACCAGGAATGGTATTATCCATTTATTTCTTTCTTTTGTATTTACCTTTGCATCTCTGTGGTGTTGATTTTTCCTGTTAATAGTTTATTTAATTTTGTATTCCCTTGTAGAATAACTTTCCATTACAAGAAATACCTTGCATACAAGATCAAATATTGTGCTATGTACTCCACTCATTAAAGAATCAATAGCTGTTTTCTGTATTGTAAGTAGCTTGTTCAAAGTAGGAGCTTGCAAAAGTAATAGTAAGACATCTTCAGTCTGGTTTTTTTCTGTTTCCCTAGATATAAAAGGAGCAGCTGGTTAGAATCTGTCTGCCATATTAACTAACATCCCAGTAGGTACTGCTTTTCTCTCAGAGAAAAATCTGACACTGAAAGACTTACCAAAATGTGCAGACTGTCGACTGCACTTCAGTTTTTACTGCAGTTTATCCTATAGGTCACGCCCAGGTTTATGTTGCTACTTTGCTGCTTATGATTTTTAATTAGTGTATTTTTTGAGTATTTAAATTAAAACCTAATAAATGGCAATGCACATTAGATTTTTCAAAGGAAGGATGCAAAACTCAAATCTTGAATTCTGAGATTTAAACTCCTCTGGGAGGGCTGAAAATCCTATAAAAATATTCTTGGTGGTGGTTACCATGTGTATGTTCACATGTTAGGTCTGAAGGTAAAAGCAGTGTATAAGAATTTTCTAAAGAGCTTTGTGCATGATGAATTTGCAAATTAGTTGGGAGCTATTTATTTTATTTACATTGTATAGCCATTTGTCACATAGATTGGAAAAAAGCTGTAAGTTAGAAAGGGTATGTTGAGTTTTACATGGTTTAAAATATCTGAAGAGCATTCTGTTTAGGTGACATCTTCGACTATTAAGTACAAGGTACTCATTATCTAAGTGCCAAATATAAACTGTTCAGACAGCTATTTGGCGTGCTGGCCTGTTATATGTAATTTTTCTAAAATTTATGTGAGAATACTTGCTAGATTTTTAAAGGTTTTCCTTTATTTTATAATCAAGGTTTGTTGGTGATTATATTTGGAATATGTTTGTGTAGGTGTACACAGACACACACCCTTAGACATATGTATAAAATAACAAGGTAACAGTTTATACAGTAGTGAGCTATTTAAGCTTAAATGTTGTTTGCAGATTCATTATGCTGTTTGGCATAATTATATTTGTATGAATAAACCATGAATAATTATTCTTCCATAGAAAACTAAGACTGTATTATTAAAATATTAAAACAATGGAAAAACAGGAGTAGTAGTTATCCAGAAGTTCACTTTAATGAGTTAAATGCTATTTACTTCATATCCACTCCACTCTGCAGAGATGTGAATGACCTTTACGCAAACCTTTTCCTGCACTATACCTGCAGGAAAGCAGTTGTTACTATGGGTTTCAACTAATCTAAGAGTAGGATTCTGTCCAGTAGATTATATTGCATCTGTGTGAACTTGCCATATCAAAGGCTACCCCAGAAGACCAGGCACCACCAAAGGGACCTCTTGCTTATTGGTAGAGGTACAGAATCAGGTCTGGCACACAAGCCATGTATGTTGAGGCCAGCTGAGGTGTGTTACCAGGAACTAGGTCAGCACTTTTTGTGCTGTGTTGTCTTGCTCTGGCATGGGGATATGTGCATACCATGAGCAGAAACCCTCCAGTCACTGAGGGAAGGCCAGGGGAAGACTCTCATGAAGTTGCAGAAATGAAGGGAACATGTTACAGAACTGATTCCTTTTTCATTTGGAGCCTTTCTTACGATCATTGCATAGGATTGTACTCCCCCCATTTACTTAATTTTTCTTTCGGGAAGGATTTTAAAAAGCAGTGAGCAAACATCTATCCAACTACCATCCACGATGGAGATCAGTAAAACCTGTGTGCTCACAGTATGTGTTGCAAAGACAACTTTGACATTAGAGTGTAAGTTCCAGTGATATATGTACAGCAAATTAGGAATTCTGGCATCTGCAGTTCCTGTAGTAATAGAAGAAGCTCAAGCAGTAATGAGCTCTGTTATTTTTACGTATTTTTGTTGCTGCTGTCCATAATGAGAAGTACTGGGACCTGTCCTCGCTGCCTTTCCTGCTCAGAGTACTGTAGTTCAGTGCCAAAGTGCTGCTTAACAGCATGTGGAGAAAAATTTCAATCCCACAATCATTTAAGTTACTGTTCTAGAAAACGAAGCAGAGTCCAGTTCATCATATAGGAAAAACATGAGTTAGTCTTATAGTCAGCTGTAGCTGTGGTGAATAATGTGTATTGGTATTGATGTATAACATTTTAACAGAAAGTAAGAGACAGTATTGTGGTAATCTAGGCAATGGCTAATTTTCATCAATTTTTTCAGCTGTTTCTTACCAATGTACTTGCCATTAGACCTTAGAA